>NC_057795.1:264113804-264129122 GCF_018294505.1 Triticum aestivum | reverse complement strand
GCGGCGCCACGTGGCACGCCCTGAGTGGCTGGGGCGACGGGGCGGACGTGTCCAGCCGGACCGGACGTGTCCGGTGGCGCGTCGTGGAAGAAGGCTAGGGTTTCGGGGGTTTGGACTGCGGAATTTCGGGGGAGGGGCTATTTTATAGGTAGAGGGAGCTAGGAGAGTCCAAATGAGGAGCAGTTTTTGGCCGCGCGATCGTGATCGAACGACCGAGAGCATGGAGGGGAGTTGGATAGGTTTTGGGCCACTTTCGAGGGGGTGTTGGGCTGCAAAGAGAAGGAGGCTTTTGCGGTTACCCGGTTAACCGTTGGAGTACCAAACGACCTCCAAATGGCACGAAACTTGACAGACGGTCTACCGGTGGTATACCAAGGCCACTTGGCAAGCCTCGGGCCATTCCGAGAAAGTTTAACACCCGCACCTGAAAAGAGAGAAGAGGGGGACGCCGGAGGGCATAGGAGCGCAAATTGCAAAACGGACAACGGGGAAAATGCTCGGATGCATGAGACGAACACGTATGCAAAATGAAATGCACATGATGACATGATAAAATGCAACACACAAGCAAACAACATGGCAACCACATGGCAACGACGGCGAATAACTGACAAACACCTGGTGCATCGGATCCGGGGCGTTACAACCCAGCATCGAACGTGTCGGTCATCAGCGAGTGAATCCAGGCTGTAGCACTAGGCTAGCAGGACTCCGGTAAACCAGGCTGTAGCGGGCTAACAGGACTCCGGTATTCATCACGTGACATTTCCCCGAAGGGACAGACACAGGAACAAAGAAGGACACATCCGGCCAGCCTAAGTGTTCCGGAGCAGTAGCAAGCTACCATGGCTCAGTGGAAGCACTAGGAGACATTTCCCGGTAAGAGAGGCTACCAAGGATAAACAACTAGATAGTCAGATCCCACACATACCAAGCATTTCAATAACATACACACAATATGCTCGATATGTGCAAATACAACATGGCATCACAACATGACTCTACAACTCAAGTATTTATTCAATAGGCTCCGAGGAGCGAGATATTACAAACATGAGTTTCATGACCCAACATTCAGAGCATACAAGTCAAAGCACACGTGAAAGCTTAACATATCTGAGTACAGACATCTATAAATGAAAAAGGCTGAGAAGCCTGACTATCTACCAGATCCTGCCGGGGGCACAAGATCGTAGCTGAGGTAACAAGCTAAACGTCGAAGTCCAAGCGGAACTACTAGTGAGACTAAAGTCTCTCTGCAAAAACATAAAATAGGCAAACGTGAGTAAAAATGTACCCAGCAAGACTTACATCAGAACTATCTACATATGCATCATTATCCACAAAGGGGATGGTGGGGTTTAACTCCAGCAAGCCAACTTTGACTCGGTGGCTATCCTGAACTACGATTGCAAGTAACTCTTTGAGGTGGCACACGAGTCCACATATTCACCATATCAATACACCACTATGGATCCGCTCCCGTCTCCCTACGAGAACGCCATCCATAGCACTCACGCTTATCTTGCGTATTTTAGAGTATCCACTTTCACTTGTCTATGAACTGTTATAGGCAACCCAGAAGTCCTTTACCGCGGACACGGCTATTCGAATAGATGATGTTAACCCTGCAGGGGTGTACTTCTTCATACATGTTTCCACCACTTAGCGTCTGCACACGACATGTGCTCGGCAGACTTCAAGCGAAAGCCGACGTGGGCGTAGACCATGACCTACCTAAACACTCAAGTCTCTAGTCCTGGTTTATCCCCTATTCAGGTTCCATCCGCAAGGAGTGCGGCCGAGGTTTCCACATATGGCCCCGAACGATGTGTACAGGGTTCCGTGACACCAAACGGGCGCCCGGTATACCCGGCCACATGCCTACCGCATCACAGCCCACCCCTCCGGTCAGCGCTGCACACGGCCTCCAGCATACTACAAACACCAGAAACTACTTGCAACTCCTGGACAGAAGACAAGGGTGATTAAGAAGTCGAGCGGGGTCATATTTCAGGGCCCAATGCATGGTAGTAGCTGAATCATGGATCACAAACACAGAACTCAGTTCCTGAGGACGGCTTCAATGAGACAACCCACCATGTACTCCTACATGGCCTCTCATCAATACCTTTACCAAATCATGTTCACACACTTAGCTCATACACAGTAGGACATGTTCACACACCTCTGATTCATCCCCGATGAATCAGACCTGACTCAACTCTAAGAAGTAGCAGGCATGAGAAACAAACATGAATGAGTAGGCACAACAGGGCTCAAACAACTCCTACTCATGCTAGTGGGTTTCATCTATTTACTGTGGCAATGATAGGTCATGCAGAGGATAAAGGGGTTCAGCTACCGCAGCAAGTAACAAATGAATCGTTGTTGTCCTAATGCAGTAAAGTAGAGCAGGAGCGAGAGAGTAGGATTGTATCGGAATGAACAAGGGGTTTTTGCTTGCCTGGCACTTCTGAAGATAGCTTTGAGTCTTCATTGGTGTCAACGATCACAAGGTAGGTACAACGTCTACCGAGGGGGAATAACACTGACAAACAGAGAAGAAACACGATCAATGCAATGCACAATATGAAGCATGCGATGACATGGCAATAAGAATGTGTTTTGGCTAATGCAAGCTAGAACAGATTGAGATGAGTCCATTTGAACCAAAGATTTAAATGCAAACCCATTTTAAGAGGTCATAAAAGTGCATTAACTTGTTCCACCTAAACATCAAGGTTAATGTGTTCTAACATGCATGAAACCAGCGCAGATGGATAGATTAGGTTTTTCTGATCATTTTTCATATACAATTTATTTGATTTGGAGCTATGGTTGAATTTCTATGATTTTTTAGAAGTTTTAGCTATTTTCTGGAATTTCCTGTATAAAAATAATTCCAGTGATTGAATTAATGCGTCAGCGCTGTGTTAGGGTGATGTCAGCGGTCAACGGGGCTGCTCCAGGTCAAACTGACCTGTGGGCCCTGCGTGTCAGTAGTTAGTTTAACTAACTAATATTAGTTAGCGCTAACCCTAGGTTAATTAGCAGAGCAGGCCCCACTTGTCATAGGCTTAGGGGAAGTTAACCTGGGCCCACCCAGTCAAGGTCAACGGGTCATACCTATCGGTGTTTAGCCACCGGCGAGCCCAGACGCGGCAGTGGGAGTGCAATTTCGCGTTCCGGCGACCAAATGGGCGATGGGGAGTGTCTACGCGTAGCTGGGAGAAAGTCGCAGTGTTTGGTGGCGGTGGTTGGGCTCGGGGTTGCTGGAAACGTCACCGGCGATGAGTTTGGCGGTGACCGGAGCTCGGGCGAGGTCGGACTCGTCGCTAGGGGGCACGGCGAGGCGCGTGGGTTAGTGCGTTGAGCTCCTGAGGGTGCGTTAGGGCTAGTGGACAAGGTGGCGCAGCCATTGGGTGGCCGGAGCCTCATCGGCAACGAGCTCCGCGGCTGCGCGTGCGGCTGAGCTATGTGCAGTCGCTACAGGGCTCGAGAGAGGGAACGGGGAGGATGGGGAGATAGCTAGGCTCACAGCGGTTGCAACGAAGCTAACGGCGAGGTCGGGGACGAACTGTTGCAGCGGTGACGGCAAAGGGGATCTTCGGCGGTGACGCAGTCGGGCGAGGTCGGTGCAGAGGCTTCGGGGCAAGCGAGCGCTCGGGGCTCGGCTTGCTCGAAGGAGAGGAGGGTGGCGGAGCTTCTGGACACAGTGGCACGGCGCAGGGACGACAGAGAGCGCGACTACGGCGACGGTGCGGCTGCGGTGGCGTCGAGCATGGTGCGGGAGAGTGAGGGAGAGGAGCTGGGGAGGAAAGGGCGTGTCTGTGGGATCAGGGAAGGAGTGGGTGACCGACCCAGGGCAGTAGAACGGCGAGTGGAGGAAGCAGGGAGGCGGGCAGCTGTGTGGCGCGCGCTGGTGCCGACGTCGAGCACCTGGCAGCCTGCCTGGCCAAGCCAAGCAGCTCGCTGGAGCGGTGGCTGGGCTGGGCCGGCAGGTGGGCTTGCGAGGTGGGCGCCAGGTAAGCCTTTGCTTTGCTTTGTTTTTCTTTTTCTATTTTTTTATAAGTTTGTGGCTTTATTAAAAATAGGTAGGCACTTCTAAAAATCCTGAAAATAATCAGGGGCTCTGTTTAGAATATCTCCAACAGCCCACAGTTATTTTCAGAATTATTTGAGCATTCAAAATATTTACTAGCATTTAAATGCCCAAATGCAATTTACATATGATTTAATTCAATGACCTTCTATTGACCTAGAAAAATGTGCACCAATTTCGCCAGAGGTTCTACCCCAAGACAAAGAGGGTGAACTCAGTTTCATTGAAAATATTTTTAGTAAGCCTTAGTTGAATTCAGAGGGGTTGTGGTTTCTCCAATTCAAGTTTCTGATAGAAAGTAGACATGATGCAACACTCTAATGCATGGACTAGCTGGGATGTGACAACTCACCCCTACTAAACAAGAATCTCGTCCCGAGATTCAAGATGTGAGGTTGCACCTCATAAGGTTGTTGATTTGTTGCATATGTTGATCTTGACATCCTCGCTTTTGAGATCTTCATCCACATGACGATGACGGCTGAAAGGAACTCTACTAGGATTGATCTTCTGAAAGATCAAACTATACAATCTCAACTCGCGGAATGAGATGTTGAAACATCTTGAGTTGAGACACAAAACACATCAAGAGGGATGGAAGAACAAACGACGGGGTTTGTTTTGGTGGGCAACAATTCCATGCTTAGAAATATGGTGGATGGTGTCAAGGTGGCGAGGAAATAATTTCCATGATCCCGTAATGGGGTACCTTGAAAAAGGTGACTCGTTGAACTGCTCCCTTAAGTGGTAAAAAGAATTACTTTTGATCCATAGATCATTGAAACTCTTCATACCATCTTAAGGCAATTTACAATTGATCGATAGAAAGAGCTCGAAGGAATGGCATACTCTGACTAGGATGGATGATGTGGACTACCTTGTTGAGGACAACGCAATGGATGATTTTCGCATATCATCGGGAATGGATGTGACCCATGGTAGGACCACTTTTGGGGATGGTCCTGAACATGAGTTACTAAGAAGGCAGCCCATAGTGAAATGGCACAAAGACGGTGCAAGCTAGGAACAAAATGCAAATGTTGGAATGTTCCAACCATCATATCTGCCTGAGATTCAGATCTGATTAGTAACATGATACTTCAGACAACATGTCCGAAAATGAAAAGGTTGCAACACAAATCGACGAGATGATATTGTGAGATTCTCTGGAGATGAACTACGGTAGCAAGCTCCAAAACATGAGCTGGTTCTGCTACAAGCATGTGAACACGCTGTCCCAGACAAGCATGGTCACCTGGTAGTCTTACAATGAAACACTACCGAGTTCAAGGAGGAACCATCAACGAGGATATCGAAGTCCTTGCATAAGTCTAACTCTTAAGAAGAAACTTCTTCTCCTTGAACAAATCAATCAGTGGCTTGGTGTGCTACAGAATTCATATGGAACGAAGATGATCAGTCTAGCAGACCACAGAATACTTCGCATGTGCATGACCAACTCGGGATGATTCCATAGGAAGTAAAAACATGCTTTCTCGAATTCACGGCGGCATCTTGCATCCAATGCACATGAACTAGAGGAAGTCACTTCTTTCATCCAAGCATATTCTTCATGAACGGAACACGAAGATAATGCTTATATAAGTTTCCAATACTAGCTGAATGTTCAACATGAATCATGGAGGAGATAAAAATGTTGCTGATGGGCTCAACAACAATTCATCTAGGTTTCCATATAAGTGGAATTCCACAATTATGTGAACAAGGCGATAGCATCGGTCAGACCAAAGGATATAACAGTGTATGCCCGAGGAATCAACCACGGGTAAGACAACATTACGAATATCATTATTTCTGACTTGACTTGACGATAGCCCATACTCAAGTCGAAATTTTGACAAGGCAATAGATCCGACAACTGATCACAGGGACCCATCGGTGAAGATATCATCTTTCTTCAACAACCACACAAACACAAGGATGTCCCTTTGAAAATGAACTAAGTCAGACAAACTTTCATCTTCCAACTCTCCAAGTTGTTGTTCAGTTTAACAACTAGCTCAGGGTATCCAACACAGATTTTTGAAGAAGGGGTGGTTTATGGAAAACCAACTTGATCACGAACCCTACATAGTGGTCAGGTGACAACCTGGTAATACTTCCGAGAAGATATTCGGAAAATTATGAACCACCAATATGTTATTAAGCTCGAGAACAATCTTGCCTCCGAGGCAAGATGATGTGATCAATACGCTTATCTTGCGTATTTTAGAGTATCCACTTTCACTTGTCTATGAACTGTTATAGGCAACCCAGAAGTCCTTTACCGCGGACACGGCTATTCGAATAGATGATGTTAACCCTGTAGGGGTGTACTTCTTCATACATGTTTCCACCACTTAGCGTCTGCACACGACATGTGCTCGGCAGACTTCAAGCGAAAGCCGACGTGGGTGTAGACCATGACCTACCTAAACACTCAAGTCTCTAGTCCAGGTTTATCGCCTATTCAGGTTGCATCCGCAGGGAGTGCGGCCGAGGTTTCCACATACGACCCCGAACGATGTGTACAGGGTTCCGTGACACCAAACGGGCGCCCGGTATACCCGGCCACATGCCTACCGCATCACAGCCCACCCCTCCGGTCAGCGCTGTGCACGGCCTCCAGCATACTACAAACACCAGAAACTACTTGCAACTCCTGGACAGAAGACAAGGGTGATTAAGAAGTCGAGCGGGGTCATATTTCAGGGCCCAATGCATGGTAGTAGCTGAATCATGGATCACAAACACAGAACTCAGTTCCTGAGGACGGCTTTAATGAGACAACCCACCATGTACTCCTACATGGCCTCTCATCAATACCTTTACCAAATCATGTTCACACACTTAGCTCATACACAGTAGGACATGTTCACACACCTCTGATTCATCCCCGATGAATCAGACCTGACTCAACTCTAAGAAGTAGCAGGCATGACAAACAAACATGAATGAGTAGGCACAACAGGGCTTAAACAACTCCTACTCATGCTAGTGGGTTTCATCTATTTACTGTGGCAATGATAGGTCATGCAGAGGATAAAGGGGTTCAGCTACCGCAGCAAGTAACAAATGAATCGTTGTTGTCCTAATGCAGTAAAGTAGAGCAGGAGCGAGAGAGTAGGATTGTATCGGAATGAACAAGGGGTTTTTGCTTGCCTGACACTTCTGAAGATAGCTTTGAGTCTTCATTGGTGTCAACGATCACAACGTAGGTACAACGTCTACCGAGGGGGAATAACACCGACAAACAGAGAAGAAACACGATCAATGCAATGCACAATATGAAGCATGCGATGACATGGCAATAAGAATGTGTTTTGGCTAATGCAAGCTAGAACAGATTGAGATGAGTCCATTTGAACCAAAGATTTAAATGCAAACCCATTTTAAGAGGTCATAAAAGTGCATTAACTTGTTCCACCTAAACATCAAGGTTAATGTGTTCTAACATGCATGAAACTAGCGCAGATGGATAGATTAGGTTTTTCTGATCATTTTTCATATACAATTTATTTGATTTGGAGCTACGGTTGATTTTCTATGATTTTTAGAAGTTTTAGCTATTTTCTGGAATTTCCTGTATAAAACTAATTCCAGTAATTGAATTAATGCGTCAGCACCGCGTCAGGGTGACGTCAGCGGTCAACGGGGCTGGTCCAGGTCAAACTGACCTCTGGGCCCTGCGTGTTAGTTGTTAGTTTAACTAACTAATATTAGTTAGCTCTAACCCTAGGTTAATTAGCAGAGCGGACCCCACTTGTCATAGGCTCAGGGGAAGTTAACCTGGGCCCACCCAGTCAAGGTCAACGGGTCAAACCCGCCGGTGTTTAGCCACCGGCGAGGCCAGACGCGGCGGTGGGAGTGCAGTTTCGCGTTCTGGCGACCAAATGGGCGGCGGTGAGTGTCTACGCGTAGCTGGGAGCAAGCCGCAGTGTTTGGTGGCGGTGGTTGGGCTCGGGGTTGCCGGAAACGTCGCCGGCGACGAGTTTGGCAGTGACCGGAGCTCGGGCGAGGTCGGACTCGTCACTAGGGGGCACGGCGAGGCGCGTGGGTTAGTGCGTTGAGCTCCTGAGGGTGCGTTAGGGCTAGTGGACAAGGTGGCGCGGCCGTTGGGTGGCCGGAACCTCGTCGGCGACGAGCTCCGCGGCGGCGCGTGCGGGTGAGCTACGTGCAGTCGCTATAGGGCTCGAGAGAGGGAACGGGGAGGATGCTGAGATAGCTAGGCTCACAGCGGTTGCAACGAAGCTGACGGCGAGGTCGGGGGCCAACTGTTGCGGCGATGATGGCAAAGGGGATCTTCGGCGGTGACGGAGTCGGGCGAGGTCGGTGCAGAGGCTTCGGGGCAAGCGAGCGCTCGGGGCTCGGCTTGCTCGAAGGAGGGGAGGGCAGCGGAGCTTCTGGACACGGTGGCACGGCGCAGGGACGAGGGAGAGCGCGACTACGGTGATGGTGCGGCTGCGGTGGCGTCGGCCATGGTGCGGGAGAGCAAGGGAGAGGAGATCGGGAAGAAATGGCGTGTTTGTGGGCTCGGGGAAGGAGTGGGTGACCGACCCAGGGCGGCAGAACGGCGAGGGGAGGAAGCAGGGCGGCGGGCAGCTACGTGGCGCGCGCTGGTGCCGACGTCGAGCACCTGGCTGCCTGCGTGGCCAAGCCAAGCAGCTCGCTGGAGTAGTGGCTGGGCTGGGCCGACAGGTGGGCTTGCCAGGTGGGTGCCAGGTAAGCCTCTGCTTTGCTTTGTTTTTCTTTTTCTATTTTTTTGTAAGTTTGTGGCTTTATTAAAAATACCTAGGCACTTCAAAAAATCCTGAAAATAATCAGGGGCTCTGTTTAGAATATCTCCAACAGCCCACACTTATTTTCAGAATTATTTGAGCATTCAAAATATTTACTAGCATTTAAATGCCCAAATGCAATTTACATATGGTTTAATTCAACGACCTTCTGTTGACCTAGAAAAATGTGCACCAATTTTGCGAGAGGTTCTAACCCAAGACACAGAGGGTGAACTTTTTAGAAGGGCATTTCAGGTTCATTGAAAATATTTTTAGTAAGCCTTAGTTGAATTCAGAGGGGTTCTGGGGGGTTCTGCTTCCCCAAATCAAGTTTCTGATGGAAAGTAGACATGATGCAACACTCTAATGTATGGACTAGCTGGGATGTGACAAAAGAGACCAAGGCTCCACTCCTTTCTTTCAATCTCAATCAAATCCGCCCCTCGCCTCGAGTTCCAACACCCAAAGCTCTAGATTCAGGCGCTTTGGACCTTCGATTAGGTCCGGCTCCGACCTACAAGGCCGGTGGATGCCTTCCTCCGTTACGGAAGAAGACGTGCTAAAGCTAAGAGATGCCAGGTATCTAACCGGTGAAATTTCGCATAGGCTTCCTGCCCAAGGGCAGGTTATTCCCACTCCCAAGCCTGGCGAAAGCGTAGTGTTCGCGTCTCACTTCCTTCGGGGGCTAGGCTTCCCGACGGACCCCTTTGTGAGGGGGCTCATGTTTTATTATGGGCTGGAATTTCACGACTTGGATCCGGAGTCCATCCTCCACATCTCATTGTTCATTGTCGTATGCGAAGCCTTCCTCCGCATTACCCCTCACCTCGGATTATGGCTTAAGACCTTCAAAGTGGAGCCGAAGATGATCAGGGGGCAGCAGGCAGAGTGCGGAGGGGCTGTTATAAGCAGGAATGCTGATGCTCCGTGGCCCGAGGGCTCTTTCCAAGAGGAGCCCGGCCTATGGCAACAAGAATGGTTTTATATCACAGCTCCTAGGGGCACAAAATGGGTGGCGCCGCCTGCCTTTCGCTCGGGTCCTCCACCGCGGCTGGCGTCATGGGTTAATAAAGGACTTGACTAGGGGCCGTCCAAGGACGTGCCCTTGTTGCAGGGCCACATTCAAGACCGCCTAGAGAGAGAGATCACTCTGGTCGTAGTAGCGCAGGTCATGCTGATTCGTCGCATCCTGCCCTGCAAACGTCGCCCCCTCCGCTTGTGGGAATTTAACCCGGAGGGACCACGAGCTCTCCAACATTTTGTGGGCGCAACGCCCGTGGAGATGCATAAGCTTTTCTTCGGATCACAAGCGATGTGTCCGGACTTGACCGAGGACGCAGGTCTAAGCTGCAATCGCCCGGATACTCAAGTAAGTAGCCCTGTACCCGGACACGCTATCCCATATTCATCATGAATTTTCCCTCAAAAGAGTTGTCCCTTGAACAGGAGTGGATAGCGGAAGCAAAGTTAATCAGGTGTCCGGTCCCCCTTCCTGAGACCACACCGGATCCCGTGTTAACCAGGATGCTGGAGATTGCGCCTTCGGAAGAAGGCGAAGGGGGGAACAAGGAAGCTACCGCCTCCTCAAAGGAGGCTGTCAGGAAAGGAGGGATCGAGAATCCTTCATCCAAGGGAAGAAGAGGACCGCCTCTAAAGACCCGGAGACCATGGTCTCAAAGCGGGGGAAGAAATCTTCGTCAGAGGGTCCTGCGCTGAGAGATGCCTCGGCCACATTGTGCCCTCAAGGGGATCAGCCCACCACCGAGCCGTAAGTAAAAAGGGGAGTTAAAATAAAGGATATCCCTGCCTTATTTCTGATGAAGATAACCGAAATTGTACCTTGTAGTTCGGATCTCAGCCCTTGTCAGCAGAGCTCATCTTCGGGGGATCTTCGTCCGAAGATGATAGAGAGCGAAACGCCTCCCCCTGCCGTACCATCTTGCGAGGCGGGTGACCCTGAGGTGTCGTCGCGGAGGGTGCATTTGAGACACTACGTGATGGACTAGAAGCAAGTTGGCTCAAAGACACATCTCAGAGAGAAAAAGAAGAAGTTAGAGTTACAGTTGCAGAAGAAGCATAATCAGATGGAAACATGGGAATTTTTTATGATAATTGTTGGCATATGCATTCTATCATATTTGTTTGGTTCAAAGAATGCATATTAGTCAGTGAGAATAAGCTAGTTTGGCACTGAGTAGAAATTAGCTTGATGTTGTGAACTTTTTCATGATGTGAGTAGTTCCTGGTTGTGTAACTTTGATGCTATGCATCTTTTGGAAAGACAAAGTAATTGAAAAGCATCAGTTGGATCTTGTGATCTCTCTCTATCTTATTGTTTTTGTTTGTACCCTCTCCAATCCATATTACTCGTCGATCAAATGGTCCCAACAAAACATGATCGACATCCATTTGAGCAACAAGTAAAACGTGCCAGAGGAAGTGATCGACAAAATCAATGATCCATGATAATGCATCATTGTGGTCACTCAAAATCCCAACAATGTATAATAGTATCAACATCAATGATGAACAACAACAAGTTATGACCAGGATCAATTCCAAATAATACCAACAAAATGCCAACATCGACAACAAGGTATGACAATAGTAACATGAGACAACATGATCCATTACATAGGTTCACACAACAACATGAGACTACGTGATCCATTACATAGTTCACACAGCAACATCAACTAAATAGTTCAAACAAACAGATGGCTCAAAGCTTCTGCTACATAGTTCAAACATGACTCAAATGACATGATCACACAGTGTTCACGGCACGTTTCCCCTCTTGCTCCTAGTGTTGCATGCAGGATTAGAAGAGAGCATGGACTTGATCCTAGTGCTCCTAGCATCAGCTGGCACCTTCTTAGGAGAGGCAGACCTGCTAAGCTGGTTGCTTCCCGTTACAGAACAACTAGTCGTGAGCGTATCGCCTTTCGACTTCTTCTTTGGTGAAAGAGGGTTGTCACCTCTATCTGCTGGCCTTTTGTAATTTTTCCTTGGGCTGAAAAGTAACAACACAAGCTTTTATTAGTTAATAATGAAGTAATTTGTTAGATAAATCAATTAGTTGTAGTTATAATAGCAGGTTACCTCATAGTAGTTCCTGTAGCACTTGCTACAGTTGGTGCATCACTTACAGGAACTGGTGCATCATCTTCAAGATCTGCTTGTGCTTCTGTTTCTTCTACTGCATCATCCTCATTTGTTGCTATAGGTTCATCTGTATCAGATAGTACATCATTGTGTTCAGGTGCATTGTCAGCACCCCAATGCTCATCCTCTTCTCCAAAAGCTGGGTCAATTGACTCTTTGCACTTATTGCCATGGTGACCAAGTCTGCCACATCTAGGGCATTTCTTTCTCCTGCCCCCAAGTCCTTTTCCTTCTGACTTTTCCCTAATCCTGGTCTTTCTAGGTCTACCATGGGGCCTGTTTTGAACTGGAGCACATAGTTTGAACCCAGGATCAACTACATCCCACTGTTGCTTCCCCTCCATTGCAGGCAAGTTGTCAGCATATGTTGCATTGAACATTTGTACTGAGTAATATGGGTGCACATACTGGTCAATTTCACTGGCTAGACCTCTCATTGAAGTAATGAAGTATAGTGCATGTATGCAAGGTTGTGACGCCCCCGATTTAATCGTACACTAATCATGCACGCAAATGTGTACGATCAAGGCCAGGGACTCACGGGAAGATATCACAACACAACTCTACAAATAAAATAAGTCATACAAGCATCATAATACAAGCCAGGGGCCTCGAGGGCTCGAATACAAGTGCTCGATCATAGACGAGTCAGCGGAAGCAGCAATATCTGTGTACAAACATAAGTTAAACAAGTTGCCATAAGATGGCTAGCACAAACTGGGATACAGATCGAAAGAGGCGCAGGCCTCCTGCCTGGGATCCTCCTAACTACTCCTGGACGTCGTCAGCGAGCTGCACGTAGTAGGGGCACCTCCGGTGTAGTAGGGGTCGTCGTCGACGGTGGCGTCTGGCTCCTGAACTCCAGCATCTGGTTGCGACAACCAGAAAGAAAGGAAAAGGGGAAAAAGGGGGAAGAAAGCAACCGTGAGTACTCATCCAAAGTACTCGCAAGCAAGGAACTACACTACATATGCATGGGTATATGTGTAAGGAGGCCATATCAGTGGACTGAACTGCAGAATGCCAGAATAAGAGGGGGATAGCTAATCCTGTCGAAGACTACGCTTCTGGCAGCCTCCGTCTTGCAGCATGTAGGAGAGAGTAGATTGAAGTCCTCCAAGTAGCATCTTCAAGTAGCATCTCCAAGTAGCATCGCATAGCATAACCCTACCCGGCGATCCTCTCCTCGTCGCCCTGCGGAAAAGCGATCACCGGGTTGTCTGTGGAACTTGGAAGGGTGTGTTTTATTAAGTATCCGGTTCTAGTTGTCATAAGGTCAAGGTACAACTCCAAGTCGTCCTGTTACCGAAGATCACGGCTATTCGAATAGATTAACTTCCCTGCAGGGGTGCACCACATAGCCCAACACGCTCGATCCCATTTGGCCGGACACACTTTCCTGGGTCATGCCCGGCCGCGGAAGATCAACACGTCGCAGCCCCACCTAGGCAAAACAGAGAGGCCAGCACGCCGGTCTAAACCTAAGCGCGCAGGGGTCTGGGCCCATCGCCCTGAGCACACCTGCACGTTGCGAGGGCGGCCGGAAGCAGACCTAGCCTAGTAGGCGTTCCAGTCCAATCCGGCGCGCGCCGCTCCGTCGCTGACGTCTGAAGTGCTTCGGCTGATACCACGACGTCGGGATACCCATAACTACTCCCACGTAGATGGTTAGTGCGTATAGGCTCGTAGCCAGACTCAGATCAAATACCAAGATCTCGTTAAGCGTGTTAAGTATCCGCGAACGCCGAACAGGGCCAGGCCCACCTGTCTCCTAGGTGGTCTCAACCTGCCCTGTCGCTCCGCCACAAAGTAACAGTCGAGGGCCATCGAGAACCCAGGCCCACCTCTACCGGGATGGAGCCACCTGTCCTTTCGGCCCCCTCATCAGAATCACTTGCGGGTACTCATCGAGCTCACCCGACTTTAGTCACCATCTGTATAGTATGTATGTATGTATAGTATATACCCGTGATCACCTCCCAAGTGATCACGGCCCGATAGTATAGCAAGGCAGACTGACAAGAATGTAGGGTCACTGATGGAACACTAGCATCCTATACTAAGCATTTAGGATTGCGGGTAAGGTATCAATGACTGTAGCAGCAATGACAGGCTATGCATCAGAATAGGATTAACGGAAAGCAGTAACATGCTACACTACTCTAATGCAAGCAGTATAGAGAAGAGTAGGCGATATCTGGTGATCAAAGGGGGGGCTTGCCTGGTTGCTCTGGCAAGAGAGAGGGGTCGTCAACTCCGTAGTCGAACTGGGCAGCAGCAGCGTCGGTCTCGTAGTCTACCGAAGAGAAGAGGGGGAAGAAACAATAAATACAGTGCAAACAAAGCATCACAAAATATAACAAGGCAATACGCGGTGTTCGGTGTGCCCTAACGTGGTAGTAGGTGATACCGGTGAAGGGGGGAAAACATCCGGGAAAGTATTCCCGGTGTTTCGTGTTTTCGGGCAGAGGAGCCGGAGGGGAAAAGTTGCGGGTTCGATAGGTTAGAGGGGTGTGGCGGACGAACGGACTGCGTATCCGGAATCGCCTCGTCGTTCTGAGCAACTTTCATGTATAAAGTTTTTCCATCCGGGCTACGGTTTATTTTATATTGATTTTCAAAGTTTTAATCATTTTTTTGAATTTATTTTAATTTGAAATATAAGCTAAAATGCTACAAGTACCCAGCTCTGTGTACACAGATGTGTACCCAGAGGCTGACAGGTGGGCCAAAGGGGACCCAGTTGACCGGTCAAAGCTTGATTGGTCAACAGGGGTGGGGCCCCCTGTCATTCTCTTATTTACCTAATTATAGTTTAATTAGTTAACTAGCAGGTTAACTAAAGTTAAGTTAATTAAGCCGCTTAATTAATTAGTTAATTTTAATTCTTTTTTTTTTACTTTTTTCTAATCGTTTTCTGGGGCGGGTCCCACTTGTCATTCGGACAGGGGCCTTAACGGGTCGTGGGTGGCAGTTCTCGGGCTCCAGCCCGCCCGGTAGGGCGCTGCGGCCAACGGGTGAAGGGGGGCGGCGCCTGGCCCAGCGCCGGTGACAGTGGCCGGAGCGGGGCGGCACAGCGAGGTGCGGTGGTGTGAGCGGGCGCGCACTGGGCCGGCTGGGCGAGCGCGCGCGACAACTGGCACGGCCAGAGGCCCGCGAGCGCGGCCAGTGAACATGGTGGGCGCCGCGATGGACGGGCGTGGTCGACGCGCTGTGAGCGCGAGCGCCCGCGCGGAGGGGAACGGGGCGGCGACGGCAGCGAGACGCGGC
>NC_057795.1:264105280-264112503 GCF_018294505.1 Triticum aestivum | reverse complement strand
TGTTTATTTACTTTAGAGCATTTAGCTATTTTATAAAAGTGTGGTTTCTCCACCATAATTACCTATGCAATATTTGGTTCACTCCGAACATTTTAGTTTTAATATTTGAAAACTTTTATTGTTTGCTTGATTTTGAATTTGAATTTGAATTGATTTCGAACTAACGTGAGAGTAGCAACAGTAATTGAAGTGACGTGGCACCATTAGCAGAGAATTACTGTAGCTGAATTATCCGGGCGTCACAATTCTCCTCCACTACAAGAAATCTCGTCCCGAGATTTAAGCAGGAGAGTAGGGGGGGAGGTGCTGGTAGCGAGAAACCTAACGAGTCTTCTCGGTCTTGGTTGTCCTTTCGAAGAGGTTGATCCCTTTCGTTGATGTCTTCATTTCTCTGCTTCAAATCACCATGATCAACTCGTCATCCTTTCTTCGGGATCTCCATCGTACTTACGATAGAATAAGGCGGGGTTATTCCGAGAGAATGAACGTCGACAAGGTTGACTATCGGGTCGACAACATCGAGGAAGGTGGCGGAAAGTAACTCTCGAATCGAATCTTAAGAAATTATCGAGAGCAAAGTAAGGAGGTAACCTGGAAAGTTTCGAGCGAGCAGGCAATCGTTCAATGCCTGTAATAGGGCGTGAAGGGGTCAAAACAACGGGAATAAGTATTGTGTCCGATATCAGACCTGAAGGTGGCTCGTGAATTACATACGAGGTCACGCGTGAGGAATAACTCTGACAACAGGGTGTACAGGAGAGTCAGGTTTCGATCCTGTGGAACTGTGGGTTATGGGCCCATCATGTGGTTGAAAGTAGGAAGGGGGGCCGACATTTTGCACGGTCATGATAGTAAGACGTGTCAAAGGGTAGCCTGTCAGATATGTCGGCAACAACATCGATACCAAGGGCGAGGGACGAAGAGAACCATTTTCCTGCTCGTTGAACGAGGCGGGCCAATAGGCAAAGTTCTCGTCCATCGGTGGTTACCGGAATATCATCAACAATCGTACAGGGTCTTACTGACCAATTATACATCGAGGTGTTTACATAAGCAGTGAATCTTTACTGCTTAGATTATATAGATCACAAGAATGTCAAACACAACAATGGAAAGGAAAATATGATCATCAGATTAAACAGAACAATGGAAAGGAAAATGTGTTTAAACACATATTTCAGGGGTATATCCTTCCCAATGACAAGCAGAGCATGATATCCATGACAGGATATAAAGTAGAAAACCATTTAGGTAAGGAGGAAGGAATCTCATGATATTACCCATACAACGGTGTTAGGATAAGTGATAAATAAAATTTAGCATCATGCTTCAAATGTTCCTGTTGAAAATCGGAGTACCATTGACATGCTTCGAGATAGCATTGACATGGTCTTCAGGTGAAGATCAGACTTAGGAAACACGAAGGATCCATCAGGAATAACTTGTAGAATAAGTCTTACAATTTCCTCATGGACGAATGGATAACCTAGCTGAAAAGGAATCTATAATGATAGGTCCTCCAGCCGGGGGGGGGGGTGCTAGACATGACATCATGTTACCGGGTCATCAAAGGATCAACAACATAACCCTTGGAAAGTTGTCCCAACCATCATATCGGACCGAGATTCATATCCAATTGGTGTCATAATACCTTAGACTCAGGATGTCCGAGAAGAAAAGGTGCAACACAAATTGACGAGGTGACATTGTAAGATTCTCGAGGAAATGAACTATGAAGTGATTTCCCTTAACAAGAGTCCATCATTAACCCAAGGAGAGGACAAGGAGGTGTCTGGTGAACTCATCGGCAATTCATCGAGATTCCCAAAAGACGGATTTCCACAATTAAGTGAACAAGGAGATAACATTTGTCAGATCAAATGATATAAGGAAGTATGCTCGAGGAAAACATACACAATTAAACATGGGTTGAAAGGTGCGCCCGAAATATGGGTTAGGTTGCACGACCAATGTCGGAATGGTGATTCAATAATCAATAGCCTAAGAATGAACTTTCGACCATTAACTTCAAAGAAATAGGGTTGCTAGAAGGAAAGAATCCAAACAACACCATTCACTTGTTGGAATTAACACGGGGACCAAGAAAGAATGGTGATGGTGAGAAGTATTTCTATGTCAAGAATTCTCAAGAGGTGGAACAAATCTCAGAACATTCTTGACATAAAGGATGGTAATACTCCAAGGTAAAGAAGAACAATTGCTGGATAGCAAGGAACTCAAGGTATAACACCAAACATGAACAAGCTTGTGTTGGTGGGTAGGCAATAAAGTGGTCGATGATAATACAATTCATCAAGGGCAAGGATGGTATTTCTCATCATGAATTCAATTGATATCCTGGATGAGCTCAGAATGTTGATGATCACGACACCTTTGTCGCGAGAGTTCATGAAGATGTAATCAATCGGCGACGACATCAAGTCAAAGTAATGATGAAGTGAAAGGTTATTGGAACCAAGGGTACGACACAACTCGAAACCAAGCTTGTTGTTCAAGGCGAAATGGTATGACGATGAGGATCGACGTAAGGTTAGTTCATCGTCGAAAATTGTGCTCCGAGAAGAAGGACCGGGTAGCACAGTTAAAATCATCAAGACAAAGATATAGCCAAACAGGCTAGGAATGGCGTGAGCGGGTACAAACTCGTACTTAAAGAAGATTACTAAGAGTTGTTGAACCGTAGTGCGGACTCGGTTCAGTTATCGGTGTCTTTGAGTGTTCAATAACTCAGAGCCCGCGAAAAATTGGAATCAGTGGGAAGGTAGCACTTGATGAAGAACTCATAAAAAGTTATGCCGTTCCATGATAATCTCGAGATACCAGGGGGTAATACTCGACACAAGATCAAAGTAAAGGTTGGACTGGTGTATTGATCCATAGAAGACAATTATTTAACTTGTCCGAGAAATGGAATCAAAGAAGAACAATCATGGTCGGAACCACGGTTGCGTAGGATCAATTCACAGATACCATATGTTAGTTATCAAGGAAATAATTATTATTACAAGAAGCTTCCTTGATAGGATATACATCGCGTCCATGGGCATGAACACAAAGTTCAAGGTCGACTCCCACTTCCTCAATGCATAACCTTCCATTCACTTCTCGCTTTGATAAAGGCGTTAGTGTTGAAAGTTTTACCTGGTGAAATACCAGATGAGTATGACTCGTGAAATCTTCCGAGTTCACACATATTAAGGAAGGCATAGGTTCAACCCATCCGGGCATCTTACGAACATATACCACAAACTTCGGGGTAATTAATACAAGCTCGAAAGTAGAGCATTGTTGGTCAAGCAGAGGATACAATGTACCAAAGGCATTATGTATCAGGGGAAAGAGCTCACAAGGTGATTAATTATGAAGGGCATAAAATCCAACAAAGGAACCGATGGTCCACAACGGAGCTGGTGTGGGTATCGGTACTCTATCAAAGGAAGAAGGAATGCAAGTGCACCGGATTATAGATACAACTGACTAACTCAATTGTCAAATGCAAAGGAATTACGATTCCCAAATCAAGGGATCAGAAGCAATGCTCTGATTAGGGGTGGATAAGTTGAATAGCCTTAGGGTACAATCGAAGACAATTGGATTGGTCGAGAACCAATTCCAGTTAAAAGAATGGCAGCTCAGCCGGAAAAGTAATTTATAAGGATCAATGATGATTGCGTGTATTCGCAAACATATTGAGTCAACGGACTCAAAATGATAATGACAAGGAATGTCAATAAGACTACGAGACTTATGGGATTAACCATAATGCAAGCAAGCAAGAATTTCAAGAGTCAAGGCTCCAGAGGATTTTCGGAAGATCGAATAGTATTTTGAATACTTTTGTGAAACACATGAACAACTGGGGATGAGCGGATACTCGATAAGTGCAATAATTAACCGTAGGGGTATTCAGGTGTCAAAGAACAGCAAGGCAGTAAGCTCAAAGGATTATCGAAACAACGACGAGTTTTTCAGGTTATCTTGTAATAACAAGACCAACTGGGGATGAATGTAAGAATAACAACTGCAAGTAGTTATCCATAAGGGTAGACGGTGGAAGGGGAATTGCAAATGCGATGAACATAAGTTCTCGGGTTAACAACGGAGAGTATCTTCAGGGTCTTCACGTGCCGCAGACGATCATCATTAACAAGGGGCTCTCCGGGTGAAAGTGATAACGAGATCCTAATGTTAGATTTAGCAAAAATCATTTAACCCGAATAGAAGAGAAATAAGAGTCCCAGAGTATAGGTCGAGGAATAAAAGATCCTAATACCACCCAATGGCGACGTGGGCCCGTAAGGCACACAGCCAAGTTAGTAAAAGTTTTGCAATGGCTAGACTCAACTTCGGCCGAGGAGTTGGAAAGGGGGATTCCTACAGGCAGTCGGCTCTGATACCAACTTGTGACGCCCCCGATTTAATCGTACACTAATCATGCATGCAAATGTGTACGATCAAGGCCAGGGACTCACGGGAAGATATCACAACACAACTCTACAAATAAAATAAGTCATACAAGCATCATAATACAAGCCAGGGGCCTCGAGGGCTCGAATACAAGTGCTCGATCATAGACGAGTCAGCGAAAGCAGCAATATCTGAGTACAGACATAAGTGAAACAAGTTGCCATAAGATGGCTAGCACAAACTGGGATACAGATCGAAAGAGGCGCAGGCCTCCTGCCTGGGATCCTCCTAACTACTCCTGGACGTCGTCAGCGAGCTGCACGTAGTAGGGGCACCTCCGGTGTAGTAGGGGTCGTCGTCGACGGTGGCGTCTGGCTCCTGAACTCCAGCATCTGGTTGCGACAACCAGAAAGAAAGGAAAAGGGGAAAAAAGGGGAAGAAAGCAACCGTGAGTACTCATCCAAAGTACTCGCAAGCAAGGAACTACACTACATATGCATGGGTATATGTGTAAGGAGGCCATATCAGTGGACTGAACTGCAGAATGCCAGAATAAGAGGGGGATAGCTAATCCTGTCGAAGACTACGCTTCTGGCAGCCTCCGTCTTGCAGCATGTAGGAGAGAGTAGATTGAAGTCCTCCAAGTAGCATCTTCAAGTAGCATCTCCAAGTAGCATCGCATAGCATAACCCTACCCGGCGATCCTCTCCTCGTCGCCCTGCGGAAAAGCGATCACCGGGTTGTCTGTGGAACTTGGAAGGGTGTGTTTTATTAAGTATCCGGTTCTAGTTGTCATAAGGTCAAGGTACAACTCCAAGTCGTCCTGTTACCGAAGATCACGGCTATTCGAATAGATTAACTTCCCTGCAGGGGTGCACCACATAGCCCAACACGCTCGATCCCATTTGGCCGGACACACTTTCCTGGGTCATGCCCGGCCTCGGAAGATCAACACATCGCAGCCCCACCTAGGCAAAACAGAGAGGCCAGCACGCCGGTCTAAACCTAAGCGCGCAGGGGTCTGGGCCCATCGCCCTGAGCACACCTGCACGTTGCGAGGGCGGCCGGAAGCAGACCTAGCCTAGTAGGCGTTCCAGTCCAATCCGGCGCGCGCCGCTCCGTCGCTGACGTCTGAAGTGCTTCGGCTGATACCACGACGTCGGGATACCCATAACTACTCCCACGTAGATGGTTAGTGCGTATAGGCTCGTAGCCAGACTCAGATCAAATACCAAGATCTCGTTAAGCGTGTTAAGTATCCGCGAACGCCGAACAGGGCCAGGCCCACCTGTCTCCTAGGTGGTCTCAACCTGCCCTGTCGCTCCGCCACAAAGTAACAGTCGAGGGCCGTCGGGAACCCAGGCCCACCTCTACCGGGATGGAGCCACCTGTCCTTTCGGCCCCCTCATCAGAATCACTTGCGGGTACTCATCGAGCTGACCTGACTTTAGTCACCATCTGTATAGTATGTATGTATGTATAGTATATACCCGTGATCACCTCCCAAGTGATCACGGCCCGATAGTATAGCAAGGCAGACTGACAAGAATGTAGGGTCACTGATGGAACACTAGCATCCTATACTAAGCATTTAGGATTGCGGGTAAGGTATCAATGACTGTAGCAGCAATGACAGGCTATGCATCAGAATAGGATTAACGGAAAGCAGTAACATGCTACACTACTCTAATGCAAGCAGTATAGAGAAGAGTAGGCGATATCTGGTGATCAAAGGTGGGGCTTGCCTGGTTGCTCTGGCAAGAGAGAGGGGTCGTCAACTCCGCAGTCGAACTGGGCAGCAGCAGCGTCGGTCTCGTAGTCTACCGAAGAGAAGAGGGGGAAGAAACAATAAATACAGTGCAAACAAAGCATCACAAAATATAACAAGGCAATACGCAGTGTTCGGTGTGCCCTAACGCGGTAGTAGGTGATACCGGTGAAGGGGGGAAAACATCCGGGAAAGTATTCCCGGTGTTTCGTGTTTTCGGGCAGAGGAGCCGGAGGGGAAAAGTTGCGGGTTCGATAGGTTAGAGGGGTGTGGCGGACGAACGGACTGCGTATCCGGAATCGCCTCGTCGTTCTGAGCAACTTTCATGTATAAAGTTTTTCCATCCGGGCTACGGTTTATTTTATATTGATTTTCAAAGTTTTAATCATTTTTTTGAATTTATTTTAATTTGAAATATAAGCTAAAATGCTACAAGTACCCAGCTCTGTGTACACAGATGTGTACCCAGAGGCTGACAGGTGGGCCAAAGGAGACCCAGTTGACCGGTCAAAGCTTGACTGGTCAACAGGGGTGGGGCCCCCTGTCATTCTCTTATTTACCTAATTATAGTTTAATTAGTTAACTAGAAGGTTAACTAAAGTTAAGTTAATTAAGCCGCTTAATTAATTAGTTAATTTTAATTCTTTTTATTTTTACTTTTTTTTAATCGTTTTCTGGGGCGGGTCCCACTTGTCATTCGGACAGGGGCCTTAACGGGTCGTGGGTGGCAGTTCTCGGGCTCCAGCCCGCCCGGTAGGGCGCTGCGGCCAACGGGTGAAGGGGGGCGGCGCCTGGCCCGGCGCCGGTGACAGTGGCCGGAGCGGGGCGGCACAGCGAGGTGCGGTGGTGTGAGCGGGCGCGCACTGGGCCGGCTGGGCGAGCGCGCGCGACAACTGGCACGGCCAGAGGCCCGCGAGCGCGGCCAGTGAACATGGTGGGCGCCGCGATGGACGGGCGTGGTCGACGCGCTGTGAGCGCGAGCGCCCGCGCGGAGGGGAACGGGGCGGCGACGGCAGCGAGACGCGGC
>NC_057795.1:264072083-264104710 GCF_018294505.1 Triticum aestivum | reverse complement strand
GGGGGGAGTGGGGGAGCGAGCGAGAGAGAGTGGGGGGTCGGGGTAGTGGGGGAGAGTGGGTGGTGTCGGGGCTAGGGTTCGGTGGGGAGTGGGGGTTAAGGGGCCATGGGGTGGGCCGGCCGGTTGGGCCGTGGGGCGGCCTGGTGGCCAGCTGGGCCACGAGGCCCAGCGGGGGGGTCTGTTGTTTCTTCTCCTTTTTTTTAGCTTTGTTTTTTTTAACTTTTTATTATTTTCCTTTTTTCCTTTTTGTTACTATTTATGTTAGTTTTATAAATTATAAAATTAGTTCCTAAAATTGTATTACTACTTATTCTAATGCCACAATAACTTGGGCGCCCAAACAATTTAGTTTAACATTTTATATATTATAAAACGAATTTAATTACTGGTTTTAGCTACTGTTTATTTACTTTAGAGCATTTAGCTATTTTATAAAAGTGTGGTTTCTCCACCATAATTACCTATGCAATATTTGGTTCACTCCGAACATTTTAGTTTTAATATTTGAAAACTTTTATTGTTTGCTTGATTTTGAATTTGAATTTGAATTGATTTCGAACTAACGTGAGAGTAGCAACAGTAATTGAAGTGACGTGGCACCATTAGCAGAGAATTACTGTAGCTGAATTATCCGGGCGTCACAAAGGTTGGCCTATAATTTGCCACTTTCTGCAGCTACAAGTGTTAGCTTTCAAGTCTACAGGATATCTCCACTCCCTCTTTTCTCTGTCAACTCCAGTGACCTCTGCCTCATGTGTACTTCTTTTCACTATAGTCATGTCCAACCCTGTTGATTTTGCAAGCAACATTTTCATAACTTTTGGAATTATTACATGACCAACATATGTTGCTGCAGCAATGCTTTTTCTAATGTAGAATTTCTCCAGTATGTATTGTCTTATTCTGTCAAGCAGATCAACAATGTGTAGCCCTTTCCACTTTCTAATCTTTGAATTAAAAGACTCTGCAAGATTATTGTTAACACAATCTAGCTTGCAAGTTTCATTGAAAAGAGCCCTTGCCCATAACTTAGTGTGGTGCTCCTCTATGTACTCTTGCACACCTTGCTTGCTGCACAACTGAGTGAGATGGTACTTGTGCTTTCTCAAGTTGTAGGTCAAAGAACAGGGCCACCAGTTTTCATCAAAGAATTTTCCTCTAAACTTTTTACTAAAATTAGCTGCCAGATGCCTCATGCATTCCCTGTGCTCTACACCTGGGAACACATCTTCTATAGCTGACTCAAGTCCCTTGCAGGCATCAGTGTGAATAACCAATCCCTCTGGATGGCCTATTAGGTCTTTCAAGTTCAGGAAAAACCAAGTCCAACTCTCAATATTCTCTATCCCTAGCACTCCATATGAAACTGGAAAGATCCAATTGCATGCATCTACAGCACAAGCACTGACTAGTTGTCCTCTATACCTTCCATTTAAGGTTGTTGCATCTACTGCTAGATATGGTCTACAGCCAGCTAGAAAACCTTGCCAAGAGGCCTTAGATGATAGAAAAACTCTCCTAAAGCACTGTCTATACCTTTTTTGTCCATTGAGTTTAAACTCTACAGTGTGTCTATCAATATTAACCACACTATCAATATTAAAGCTCTCTGTGGTTTCATCCTATGATAATTGCAATATAAATGACATTACAAGCATGTAGTAACCACTAAGGGCGCATTCAATCAGGGTAAATCTATGTACAGTAACAGAACACAGATCCAGGTCAAGATTCAAACAAACTTGGGACAAGAAACTTACCATGCTGGAATTTGCATTCTTGTCGTCCGCGTCGTCTGCCTGGATGCTTCTTTGGCACCACCACAATCACCGGCAGCCGCCTTCATCGACACCGCCTCCTTTAGCGCCGTAGCAGAGGGAGATAGACGATGGATAATCACCCCCACTCCCACCGCATCCCGACGCCCGCAGTCATATAGATCCGCCATAGCTACTGGACCGCCGGTGAGGGATTTAGGGTGACCTAGGTTTAGGGTTTCGGTCGCCAAGAGGGGAACAAGAGAAGAGGTGCGCCGCGAGGGAGAAGAGAGTGAGCGAGTGGATAACGTTTTGATACGGGCCCACATGTAAGAACCAGGGGCCAAAATGTCCAACAAACGCCCAGTTATCGGTCAAAGACCATTGACCCGACGGAAATGGCCCGGAGCGGGATTTCTGTAAGGGCCACATACAGAAGAGGGTTATTTTTGAGCATACCTGAAAACTAGGGACAAATCCCAGGTGGTGGCTCAAGTTAGGGGGAGAAGTGTAATTGTCCCTTCTGTTTTTGATGCATTGTTTTGCTCATTTTGATGAAACTATTGATTTTATCGGTGGTATAAGCCATAGAGAAGTTATAATATAGTATCTACAATGCAAAAACAAAATATGAATGAGTTTGCAACCGTACTTAAAGTGGTGATTTCTTTTATTTTACTAACGGATCTCACGAGGGTTTTGTTAAGTTTTTTGTGATTGAAGTTTTCAAGTTTTGGGTGAGATCACGATGGATGAAGGAATAAGGAGTGCCAAGAGCCTAAGCTTGGGGATGCCCGAGGCACCCCAAGTTAATATTCAAGGACTCCCATGCAACTAAGGTTGGGGATGCCCCGGAAGGCATCCCCTCTTTTTTCTAACGATCATCGGTAATTTTACTTGGAGCTATATTTTTATTCTTCACATGATATGCGTAAATCTTGGAGCGTCATGTGCTTTTTATTTTTATTTTAATAATACACCATGCTCGTATGAGATAGTCCTTGGATGATTTATAGAATGCTCTTTGCACTTCACTTATATCTTTTGAGTATGGCTTAATAGAATGCTTCATGTGCTTCACTTATATCATTTGAAGTTTGGATTGCCTGTTTCTTTACACATCGAAAACCGCCATTTGTAGAATGCTCTTTTGCTTCACTTATATTTGTTAGAGCATGGTCATATATTTTGTAGAAAGAATTAAACTCTCATGCTTCACTTATATCTATTTAGAGAGTTGACATGAATTGGTCATTCACATGGTTAGTCATAAAATCCTACATCAAACTTGTAGATCACTGAGTGTGATATGTTTGATTCCTTGCAATAGTTTTGTGATATAAAGATTGTGATATTACAGTCATGCTAGTGAGTAATTGTGGATTGGTAGAAATACTTCTGTTGAGGTTTGTGATTCTCGAAGCATGCATGTATGGTGAACCGTTATGTGATGAAGTCGGAGCATGATCTATTTTTTGATTGTCTTCCTTATGAGTGGCTGTCGGGGACGAGCGATGGTCTTTTCCTACCAATCTATCCCCCTACGAGCATGCGCGTAGTACTTTGTTTCAATAGCTAATAGACTTTTGCAATAAGTATGTGAGTTCCTTATGACAAATGTTGAGTCCATGGATTACACGCACTCTCACCCTTCCACCATTGCCAACCTCTCTTGTTACGCGCAACTCTGGCCGGTACCATACACCCACCATATACATTCCTCAAAACGTCCACCATACCTACCTATTATGGCAATTCCATAGCCATTCCAAGATATATTGCCATCAAACTTCCATCATCATCATATACATGACTTGATCATTCATTGCCATATTGCGTTGCATGATCGTAAGATAGCTAGCATGATATTTTCATGGTTTGTCCGTTTTTTGATATCTTTGCTATGCTAGATCAGTACACATCCTGGTACACTACCAGAGGCATTCATATAGAGTCATATTGTTTTAGATATCGAGTTGTAATATTGAGTTGTAAGTAAATAAAAGTGTGATGATCATCATTATTAGAGGATTGCCCAAGTGAGGAAAGGATGATGGAGACTATGATTCCCCCAACATTGCCCAAGTGAGGAAAGGATGATGGAGACTATGATTCCCCCATAAGTCGGGATGAGACTCCGGACGAAAAAAAAGAGGCCAAAAAAAGGAAGCCCACCAAAAAACAAAAAAAATGAGAGAAAAAGAGAGAAGTGTCAATGCTACTATCCTTTTTACCACACTTGTGCTTCAAAGTAGCACCATGTTCTTCATAGAGGGAGTCTCCTATGTTGTCACTTTCATATACTAGTGGGAATTTTTCATTATAAAACTTGGCTTGTATATTCTGATGATGTGCTTCCTCAAATGCCCGAGGTCTTCATGAGCAAGAAATTTGGATGCACACCCACTTAGTTTTCAGTTTGAGCTTTCATACACTTATAGCTCTAGTGCATCTGTTGCATGCCAATCCCTACTCACTTGCATCGATATCGATTTATGGGCATCTCCATAGCCCATTAATTTTCCTAGTTGATGTGATACATTCTCGCTTCTTTTTTCTTCTCCACAACCACCGTATTCTATTCCACCTATAGTGCTATGTCCATGGCTCACTCTCATGTATTGGGGGAAAGTTGAAAAAGTTTGATAATACTAAAGTATGAAACAATTGCTTGGCTAAAACCGGGGTTGTGCATGATTAAAATACTTTGTGTGGTGAAGATGGAGCATAGCCAGGCCATATGATTTTGTATGGCTAACTTTCTTTGGCCGTGTTATTTTGAAAAGACATGATTGCTTTATAAGTATGCCTGAAGTATTATTGTCTTAATGTCAAATGATAGACTATTGCTTTGAATCACTCATTTCTTAATATTCATGCCATGATTAGATTACATGATCAAGATTATGCTAGGTAGCATTCCACATCAAAAATTATCTTTTTTATCATTGACCTACTCGAGGATGAGTAGGAATTAAGCTTGGGATGCTTATATGTGTCCATCATATCTATAATTTTTGATTGTCCCATGCCAATATTCTACAACTTTTACATACTTTTGGCAACTTTTTATACTATTTTTGGGACTAACATATTGATCCAGTGCCATTACCTGTTTGTTGCATGTTTTTTGTTTCGCAGAAAATCCATATCAAACTGAGTCCAAACGGGATAAAAACTTATGGAGATTTTTTTGGAATATATGTGAATTTTGGGAAGTGGAATCAATGCGAGGTGATGCCTGACGGCCCCATGAGGGTGAGGGGCGCGCCCTAGGGGGTAGGGTGTGCCCTGGGCCCTCGTGCCAACTCCATAAGGCGGTTGGTTCCCTTCTTTTGCCGCAAGAAAGCTAATATCTGGATAGAAATCATGTTAAAATTTCAGCCCAATCGGAGTTATGGATCTCCGGGAATTTAAGAAACGGTGAAAGGCCAGAATCTGGGAGGGGAAAGAGAAGGAAACAGAGAGAGAGATCAAATCTCGGAGGGGCTCTCGCCCCTACACCGCCATGGAGGCCATGGACCAGAGGGGAAACTCTTCTCTCATCTAGGGGGAAGGTCAAGGAATAAGAAGGTGGGGGCTCTCTCCCCTTCTCTCCCGGTGGCGCCGGAACGCCACCGAGGACATCATCGTAACGACAATCTACACCAACAACTTCACCGCCGTCATCACCAACTCTCTCCCCCTCTATGCAGCGGTGTAACACCCCTTCTCCCTGCTGTAATATCTACTTAAACATGGTGATCAACACTATATATTATTTCCCAATGACGCATGGCTATCCTATGATGTTTGAGTAGATTTGTTTTGTCCTATGGGTTGATTGATGATCGTCATTGGTTTGAGTTGCATGTTTTACTATTGGTGCTGTCCTATGGTGCTCTCTGTGTTGCGCAGGCATGAGGGATTCGTGCTGTAGGGTTTGCAATATGTTCATGATTTGATTAAGGTGGGTGGCGTGAGTGACAGAAGCACAGACCCGAGTAACTAGGTTGTTTGCGTATGGGAATAAAGAGGACTTGATACTTTAATGCTATGGTTGGGTTTTACCTTAATGATCTTTAGTAGTTGCGGATGCTTCCTAGAGTTCCAATCATAAGTGCATATGGTCCAAGAAAAGAAAGTATGTTAGCTTATGCCTCTCCCTCATATAAAATTGCAATAATGATTACTGGTCTAGTTATCGATTGCCTAGGGACAAATAAATTTCTCGTGACAAAAACCTCTCTACTAAAACTAATTTAGTTGCTTCTTTATCTAAATAGCCCCTAGTTTTTACTTATGTGCTCTTTATTATCTTGCAAACCTATCCATGTGCGAGTACGTGTTTGAGACCCTGCCCGTATGTACGTATGTGTACACCATATAGAAGGGACTACCTGAACAGCTACCGCCCCTTACTAGGCCACGGTTCATCGTGGCAGAAAGACCGGTGGACCTGTATGTACATACATGTTTGCGACTAGAATGACAATGCTACGTAGCTTTGACTGGGTGGGTCCCGGCTGTCAGGGAGGATAAGGAGGCACTTCCTTGCATGCGAAGATGTAGCTGGTGGGTCCGAGCTGACAGGGGGAAGATTCTTTTTTTTGCGCGTAATAAGGAGGCATTTCCTTGTGTGCGAAGAGGTAGCTGGTGGATCCATCTGCCAGCCTCACCGCGTACAGTCCTCTTCTGATGGCTGTCATTTGTTAACCACGTTAACCACGCCACACGGACAACACCAGGCGATGGACGATGGTGAGGCAGGAAACAACGCTTGGCAACATGCGGAGGGTAGTACGAGGGTGAGGCTGCCGTGTGAGGCTGTCGTTGCCGTATAATAACAGGGGTGTGGGTAAGTAGAGGGATGTCCTGGCCAGCAATGGGAGTAGTAGGGGGTGGTGAGGCCTCCGCGGCAGCATAGCCGGCCATGGGAGGCTGGAGCATGCGGTGGTTTGGATGGCTGGAGCAAGAAAATCAGAGGTTGAAGAAGCAGGAGGACCGTTGGATCTTAACAATCCAACGGTCACTGGTGATAGAATCGTTTGTTGACTAAGTTGAAAAAGCCCTTCGTATGCGTCAACTTAGTAGGGCAACAAGTCAGCCTTCAAATCTGGTGGGCCCCAACTATCATCAGGAGCACTCGTTATTTTTCGCTTAAAAAGGAGGCACTTCCTTCCATGCCAAGATATAGTTGGTGGGTCCTAGCTGTCATTTTGAGGTATTTGCTTGTGTGCGGCCATGGACCATGTGGGTCCTAACTGTTAGCCTCTCCATGTACATTCCTCTTCCGATGTTGTCGTTTGTTGACAATGTTGACCACGCCGTGCCGAGAACACCAACGAGATAGACAACGGCGAGACCTAGGAAGGGAATGACCCGGAGGCAGTGAAGCCACAGCAGCGGAGGGATGTGGGTGAGTAGAGGGATGGCCAGGACAACAGTGGGAGCAGTAGGGGGCGGTGAGGCCTACGCGGCAGCACAGCCAGCCATGGGAGACGAGAGCAGGCGGTCCTGCCGACGCTGGATTTGGCGGCTGGAGCAAGAAGATCAAAGATTGAAGAAGCACGACGGCCGTTGGATTGACATCCAACGGTTACGTCTGTTGACGTATATAATAAGTAAAAAAAAATCTTGCATACACGACAACTTAATAGGCCCACAAGTCAGACCATTCCCTATTTTTTTAATAATTTACAACCCATTGTAACTTCTTATGCAATTTATTGCAGTCCGTTTTTTTTGCTAGAGCCAATGTTAAAATTTTTAACAAAATTTCACTTATTTTGGTGGGGTCCAAACTATTTTTAATACTGAAATGTCGAGCTAGATTTAAAGTACCTTGAACATATATTTAAATTAGGTTAAAGACCGGTGAAATTGGAATCTGAAAATGTGAAAAAAATGCAGAAATTATAAAATAATTGCCAATTTGTCGTCTGTTTTTTATATTTACAACCCATTTCAAATTACTTTCAAGATTTGCAGCCGTGTTGAAAGAGTTGCATCCTGCGTAAAAAAATAAGTAGGCCTGGATTGGGTATTCTTCAGAAAAAATAAATTGGGCTCATTTTCAGAAAGGAAAAATAGCTGGGCTGGTCAAGTGGTGAACGTAAACTATAAGCCTGGGCTAGATGGGCACAACCCAGTTGAAACCTTGCTCCGTCTCAACAATAACAAAAAAAATACTACTCGAGCAGCTACGTCCCATGTGTCAGCCGATCTTGTGCCGTTCTCTTGTCTATTGACTATACATTAAAATATCATGGGTCCCAGATTACAAGAAACCACTAAGAGGAAGCATTTTCTTTTTCTATACGCTGACAATGGAGAATATAAAAAATGAGTAACTTGCTTGCATACGGCCATGGACATGATGGGTCCCTACTATCATCCTCTCCACATACAATCCTCTCCTGATTCCTCTTGTCTGTTGACCATGTTAACAACGCGAGAGGGCAGCGCCGCGGTGAGCGCACCAAAGCGCGCGGAGGACGACGGCGAGGCCTCGGACGCCGGCATTAATGATTTAGGAGACGGTGGGACGGCGATGCGTGCGCTGAGGCGTAGCTAGTCGTGGGAGGCAAAAGTAGGCGGCCCTGCTGGCGCTGGTTTGGTTTTGGCGGCTGGAAGAAGATGAGACTGAAGAAACACGACAGATTGTAAAAGCAGCATGAGTACTTAACAACCTTATTTGAAACCAGCAGGGGCACTTAACAACCATAGCTAAAAGCAGTATGAGTACTTATACAGGTTCAACCGTACAAAGCATGCCTCGAACATTGCTACTTTTCATAGAGTTAACCAAGGGTGAGGCCACCAAGCCCCAGGAGAAGGCCCAGGCACCACCCTGCGCATCCACAACCTTCTGAAAGCGGCTTCATCTCTCAATGTGGTCGATCAACAGGATATTCGCTTTAAAGCCATGGAAAAGCATGAGCATAACCTTCTGCCCGATTCTCCAAGATGGACGGGCCTTCATTATTTGAGACCACCCATGAATAAGTATCTTTTCACCTCCAAGGAGAATGGATTAGGTCGACATAAACGTCATGTTGTGACCAAGCGCATGTCTGACCCGACCATGGTCAAGCATCTGTATAGGAACAATAGAACTGGGCAGTTTCTGTTTCAAGAAGATCACAACTGTAAAACTATGTATCAGCAAGAGTTTATGAACAACATATATAACGGAAAATAGCTCGTACCATAAGTTTCTCGACACAATTGGATATGTTCAACATGTGCACCAGTGGCACACATATCCCATGTGGCCTTCCACCATTGAAACGCCCCATGAGGACCTCAAGACGATAAATAAAGTGTAGGAACTTATAGATGTCATCCCAGTCAACTTTAGTGCCATCAGTAATAGTCGAGCTCTTATAGAATAACAAACGAGTAGCGTGCTTAACTTTTAAATAACCTACACGTGTCACCAATTATAAGAAGTATTAGTTAGAAGTAGAATCTTCGAGAGAGAGAGGCAATCACACATCGTTGCTACTTCTAATGTTAAATTGTGATTAGTTAGACAGAATAGGTGGATTAAGAAGTAATCGAGGCAACAAGCAAGAACTGGATACAAAACTAACATGGATGAACTACTGGAACAACGTTGGGGTGGAAGCTCACAGTGAAGATGAGACCAGGTTCTTCTATTTCCATCAACTTTCGTGCGCCAACTTTCAATCGGTAACACTAGAGAAAGTTTATCCAAGTTCGGCCATAAAAAAGTAGCGATCTTCTTGGTTCATGAACCCAACTCAGAACTTATATCCATGGATTGTGTTCAATGTGACCATTAAACTGGTGTATTTAGTTATAGCAAGGCCGACCATCTTGAGTACATGTGTTCTGGCAGAGCAAGGAATGCACTGGAGGAAAAATAATACAAGAACACAATGTATTTGCTATCCAAATCTAGAAATCATTTCCTCCTTCACGTTAGTGTTGACCATGGTACTAGTACCATTTATCCAAATATAGCAATCCAAATTTCCAAATTAGTCAACAACGTGTTCAAAAAAAAACACCCTCCCGGATAGAAAAGAGGATTCTAGGAACATACTATGCACGTTTTAAAATCCTATGTTAGGATGAGAAGGAACAAGTGTGGCGTCTCGCTAAGGGTGCAGAAACCTGTAGGGTCCTCGCACTTTGGGCACTGCAAATGAAACATACTAGATTCATTAAAAAGAAAAATGCATCAATGACAGCGGCTACCATCCTAGGATTACCCACGACCAAGGGACTTGGATTTATCGGGGATGGATGAAGAATTCGTACCTGGTTCTCCATGAGAAAACCCTATACAATCGCCGAGAGGGGGTTTTCCCTGAACATGCAGACCAGGGAGAAGGGGATTTAGGCCCAGTGAGAGAGGGGGTTCTCTCTGAACAAGAAGACAAGGGAGAAGGGGATTCAGGCCTAGTGGAATATTGCTACTTCGTCTGTCCAGCTTACTGCTAAAGCTGGGAAGGTGTGGTTTTTTTGATTTGATGGCTCATTGGGAATTACTACGGTGCTACGACCGGGGTGAGTCTACCGTGCAGTTGTGCACTCTAATTTGGTGCATGGCACGTGGACCCTGTTGCCAGATGCCCCACATATCAGCGAAAGGATAGAAAGGCAGGAGTATCTAGTTACACATAAATATATTTTTGACAGAGAGATACTCCCTCTGTAAAGAAATATAATAATATTTTATATTACAACTTTATACATAAGAAAAATCAAGGGGAATATATATAACATAATATGGGGGTTCAGCTAAGAATATAATACTCAGACAGTCTCAAGGTTCTGGACTTCCGGCCACAGGCCGGTGGGCTTGCATGTTTGGCGGCCCATGTGTTCTACCTCAGCACATTTCATATTGCAAGCGATCAGTGTGGCGTAGGTTTTAGATGCTGTCGAAAGGCGAATACAGAAAATTGAATAAAGCCCGGCAGTTGTTAGAATGAAATCGAACAACGGTTCCTAACCAACAATCAGAGTTGCAATTCTATCAATGATATCCTACATGATAAATAATACCGTAATACTACTTACACACATAGGACACTTGTTTCACCATGCCATATTATTACATCAAAATCTCTCATAGGATAGTTCAGTTCAGCAGTTGCGTGCTGCTACTAAAGAATTTCAAAGTTGATTTGGACCAGCTCTCCTTGCCGAGAAAGTACAATTTTGACATCATCCCCTACCGCAAGATTTGATTTAGATTTGAACCTTGACCATCCTTTAGCATCAATCATCATGCGACCATCCTTTGTGCTTACGGTATATTGAGCAGGTTCATTCACACCAAGGCTGTGCATGGTAAGAGAAACTTGGCGACGATCGCCCGGATTGTTGAACGACTCCCTCGTTGCTCTAGGAATTCTCTGTTTGCAAACAAGAAGACATACAAAAACAGTTAGATCAACATAGTGAATCATATGAAACAACATGGAAAGAAAAAAGAACAAACACTTGGGCGGCCAATACTTACCAAGAAGGTGGAGATGTCGGTTTTTGTAAGGACTTTGATATATGCAGTGCGAACTGCAGCCCAGTGTGTTGCTGGTGCCACTGCTGGTTCCGTTGCCGCTACACGGGCCAGACCAGTGCCGGTGCAGGTGCCGGAGCCATCGCTAGTGCCCGTGCCGGTGTGACTGGTAGTGCCATTGCTGCTGCCGGAGGTGGTGCTCCTTGTGGAGGTGGTGCCAGTGTCGATGCCCGATCCTCCGGTAGATCAGCCAGATCCGCTGATGTGGTCGGTGCCCAATCCTCAGGTGGATCAGACTGAGCTGTTGCCGCTGTCAGTCCTAGAGAAAGTGCCGTCGGAGAAGGTGCCGGTGCTCGATCTGTTGCTGAAGGTGGTACCGATGTGCAAGACAGCAGCGATCGTCTCTGGTCTGCTATGATCAGCTTTCTAACTTGACTAGGATCCATGACCTTGATCCATCATTTTTCTTCATTTCTTCTAAACGCGAGAAGAACTAATTGTGGCGTGTTTGTTAAACCAAACTGCAGATCATCATAGGGCTTCAAATTGTACTCAGACAAGAGACTGATCCAATTGTGTCCAGTAATGTAAGTGATGCACAGTGCCTTCGTTACTGACACAGCATAAGAAGTGAAACCTGCAAAAATAACCATATAGAGCAAACCAAATGGTTTCTTCTATCACGAATGTCACATGGCAAAACCTGCATCATAAAATTGGAGCAAAAGTAAGAAAACATGACATTAAATCAATAAGATTTAGACAGTAAATCAATAAGATTTACTTGATGTGCATGAGTGAATCCTTGCCAGGAAATCACAATGTTCCAGTTGTAAACACAAGATTGATCGTCCAACTACGTGTGGCATGCAGGGCCCCCGTACTCCCACAAGCAGGACAGTCCAAAGGTCCTGAAAAATTGTATGGACTGAATATCCATGGGACTGGAAATCCTGGTGGGTGCGATAAAGCCTGCAATGCATATAGATATTCGGGTGTAACCATAATTGATAAACCGTCCTCACAAAAAAGATGATTTGGATACTTCAAAATATACAGATTGAATTTAGTTGACAGACATTAACATAGACTGTTCTCAGGACTCACCAGACAACAAAAGCTGCAGTACTAAAAAATACAGGTTTCACACACACAAATCATGTATTTTTTTTAGGGTTAGCATATCATGTATTGAACAATACTACTTACTCCAAACAAGCAAAGTTGCACTAATTAAACTCTGCAGACTATTTCTTGCCACCGACCTACGGGATGTGCCCCGCATAACTGACTAGGCCATGGACTTCATGAGAGATGTCTACCAACACCATCACCATCTCGTCAACCTTGGAGAACCTAATAGAGTGGTCTTTCCACTCATAAACATGAAGATGAAGACAGTCCGCATCAGATCTGACAGGAAGCTTTACAAGAACCACACTCTTCGTAGAAGGCATGACCAAGAAATTATTGTGGTCAAGTACACCCTCGAGAACACTAGTTTAGGACATGTGGCGACAAGGACACAACAGTTGGATAGTTTAGCAGTAGAACTCATCCTCGGTTCTTCTAGTTCACTCGACATGACTTTGAGAACTACGTATCCACCGCGGACCTGGTTCTAATTCAAATAGAAACCAACTATTTTATTACTACCTCCATTCAGAAATATAAGATGGTTTTCGATATTTTACTCCATATAAGACTACATGTACGCATGGAAATGAGTTAATAAAGACACTAGAACATGTCTTCAAAGGCATGAGAGTAGAGGGATTACTTGCAATATGCATAACACAAGTTACTGAGGCTAATATACACTCTGCAGAGGTAGCATTGATGTTCATAAAGTAGTTGAAAGTAATCTATAAGAAATGAATGTCAACCTCTCGCATGTTTTGGTCAAAAGAGGAATTTAGAATCGTCATTTGGCACACAAAAATAACAAGCAAGATCACCCAGAAAGGTGTACTACTAGTACTAGTATTGCGTGTTAGATGAAAAAACACGATCAAGATCGAGAAAAAGATCATCAAGAAAAGGTATTACCTGGACTTGCTTAATGTGGGATCTCGGAGAGAACGAGGGGGGCTTGGACAGGGTGATGGCCTTGAGCTTGTCTGCGGTAGTCTCGACGGGGTGCTTGCACTTCTTCGTACCCTGAGCCTTGACCGCTTTGGCCAGATCCACGGTTTTGTCCAGAGCCACAGACATCACTTCGGTCGGTGGTCCAGGGTCCATCAAGAAACTGACAAATAGAAATAAAAGAAAAGGAACCATAATCACAAACCCAGAAGAAGAGCAGAAAGGTAGGATTAGTTTCGGGGTTGCAAGACTAGGCCTTGGCCAGAATCAACACCATTGATGCACTCACCGTTCCTTCTTTGGGAGAGAAGAACAATGACAGAAGCAAGTCGGGGTTTTCTTGAAGAAATGAGGAACAAGATGAGGGAGAAGTGAGTTGGGGTTTTCTTCAAGAGAGGAAGCTGAGGGAGAAGAGTGAGGTGACGGTTGCTTCGTCCGTCCAACTTACTGCTGGAAAAGGTGGGGGTTTTGTGATTTGATGGCTCATTGGGCATTACTATGGTGCTTCGATAGGGGTAGTCTACCATGCAGTTGGGCACTCTAGTACAGAGTAATTTAGTGCATGGCTAGTGGACCCCGATGTTGGTTGTCCCGCACATCGGCGAAAGTGAGTAGCAAGGTTCCCGACGACCGTTGAGGAGGATCCGCACGGTAGAGCGTGTCCACTATTTCTGAAGAAAAAATGATTATAGCACGCATTTCCACTCTTATGATGGAGGAGTGCAAAACACGGCAGTCACTTGACCTTACACAGTGCTCCTACTACTAGGCATGTGCAGTGGTTCATACGTCAGTACTACATAATCTTATTGCTAGTGTAGTAAGATAGGACGACAACAAATAATGGTGTGCGCATGTCAACTACATGAACAGTAATGCAACATAGTACCCCTCTTTTGACTGTCCGGTCGAGAATGAATGGTGAGATCAATGTTAACAGAACTAGGTCTATAGCGCATGGAGAATACGTGTCACGGGAAACCACGACCACCTATGGGACCAGGATGGCCCCTTGCTGGTTCGGCAGGGGGAGTCGCATTGCACAAAGAGAAGACCAACGCAAGGCAGCATGACAGGGATCGCACATGCAGTTTTACCTAGGTTTGTCCGCCGTGAGGCATAAAACCCTACTCCTGCTTTGGTGGATTGATGGTGGAAAGGTGATGGTGGTGCATAGTACACTCACCCGACAGGGGTTGCCTCCAGGCGGCGGCGTCTACTTGCGTATGGGGGTGTGAATGCTCTAAACTTCTAACCTCTCGAATCGTTGCCATGGGCCTCCTTTTATAGACCAAGGGGTTGCCACAGTGGCAAATTAGTCATTAGAAACTGATATGATAGCAAATAGTGCTATTATACCTAACTCTATAGGCTAACAGCATGCATTTAATGCGCCGCTTAGTGTCACGTTGTTGGTTGCCAATTTGCCAGCTCCACGCCTGCTCGCTTGACACGTCACTGGCCGGGTGTCATCTTTGGGTTTTCTTTGTAGGAAGTGGCCTCCATGTGGCGAATGGCTGCCACTTAATATTCCTGCATCTTGACACTGCACTGATTGATGACGTGGGTCGTCGTGGAGTAGTCGGTGAGGTGATCTGGTCTCCGCGGCATGCTCTGCTGGGATGCCTTGGTCGTTTCCTTCTGGGGGTGGCCTCGCCCCTTGCCGGGCTCGCCTGCCCGGCAAGGGAGGCTTCTCTCTTGATAATATATGGCTCCTCTGTCTTCGCCTCGGTTCCTTCTGATATGTTAGTTGGTTCTTCGAGTCTCTTCTTCTCTTGCTCTGGTGCTTCAGTCTTGATCTTGTGCGTATGCACAGTTAGGTCAACAGGCCGTGGGTCTGTTGCACCGACAGAACCCCCGGGCCTGCCCGAAACGCATTGTCGAGTGTCGTCGGGGTAGGGCCTAACAAGTGCACATGGAGTGCTGCTGAAGAGGCTGGTCTCTTGAGATCTTCTTCGCTTTTTTGGTAGTCTTGATTCCGGGCTAGTTACTGGTTTCCCCACGCGTCGTGCAAAGCCAATAGTGGTGGGGCGCTCCAGTAATGTCCCATGAATGACTTTAACACACGGAATAGAAACTGCCAATTCACTCTTCCCAGCACGCCCTTATCCTCAGCCACATATGCTGCATGCATCGCATGGGGTAGGTAATGGAGGCGCATGGCGTGTGTCGGCGTTCTGGAAATGGGGTCCCCAGACTTGCCTGCCAGCGGCCTGCGGCGTGGCTCAAGTGGGGGCCCAGTGCAGCCCAACTTCATCAGCTCAAGCTCAAGACCCTCGCGAGGGGCCAGACCTCGCGGGGCGGATGACAGGAAGCTTCCTCAGGAGCAGCCTCATCAGGCGGGGTCGCGAGGGGGTGGAGAGATCAAGGCAGGGTACCTCGCGAGGTGCCCATGACGCAAGCCATGACGATCGAGACCAGGTGGGCACCAGGAGGGCGCCAGCCTGCGCAGTGTCCTTGTTTCCCCTTCGGTGCAAAGGGGGGCAGGCACATGCCAAGGCATCAGGCAAAGCTTACCGTTTCGGTGCAACAAGACCAAGACTAGCGGAGCGGCATGATGGAGGTCACCGTGGAGCCCAGAACGGCGTCACCACCAGAGTCTTTGGCAGTCGAAGACCAACTTTAGTCAGGGTAAGTGTACTAGATGTTCCCCTTCAAAATGGCCAATTGTTGGCGCCCTTCCCGCTCAATATTTGGGAAGAGGCCCAGGGCCTCCCTCTATAAATAGAGCTAGACACCACAGAGTAGGGGGGTTCTCATCAGAGAGAGGAGTTTTGGTAGGCTAGAGAGAGAGAGGCGACTGAACTCACCCAAGCAGTTCATCGCACCTGCTCAAGAACATCCCCTCGCGAGGCTGTTCTCCCTTTGTATAGTTCATCATCAGCCCCTGAGGAAATCCACCACACCACACACTGGAGTAGGGTATTACACCACAATGGTGGCCTGAACCAGTATAAACCTCGTGTCCCTTGTGTGTTCTTCTTCTAGCTTAGATGCCTTGCGAGGCTTCGAGACGTGAGCTGGTAGGAGGAGAGATCTTCGTGCGCACCCCAGAGTTCGAACCTCAAGGGTCTGCCGGAACCCGAAATCCGACTTTTGGCGTGCCACATAGGGGTGTGCCGGAATCCCTGTTCCACCGCCTCGCGTTCGTCGTCCGTCGCGCCCATGTCTGATGCTCGCCGAGCCCGCGCCAAGCCTTGGGCTACTCTCGCCGCCCGAGTTACCCAGACGGCTCTCGTCGGCAGGTGCCCCCGTTGTTCCCCGTCACCTGCCGCCAACGCTGCCACCGGCCCGGCGGGGAACGAGCAGCAAGCGTCGTCGCTACATCCCTTAGTGCAGCGGGAAGGCCGCACCGCCATCCCGTCGCTGACTCCAGCCGGTTCGTCATCCCACGCACGTCGCGCTCCCACGGACGCGCACGCCGCGTTGCTCCTGGCACGTGAGCTCCTGCCCTACCGTCCTGTCGACAACCTCTACGACGAGTGGCTCGCTCGCATCACCGAGCTCGTCAGCGCCGCAGGGAGCTCCCCTGTGGCGTCCCTCTCGCTGCCTCGCCCTCTGTCCTGCGCAGGAGGTGCAGATCAGGAGGTGCCTCCACCACCTCCTCCCCAAGAAGGCGCCCTGGCTCCAAGGCGCGCGGCCCCAAGACGAGATCCACTGCGTCCGGCGCCCGCGCGATAAGAAAGGAGCTGCCAAGAAATCCCTCGTCCCCAAGAAGGTGCTCATGTGCTCCCGGCACCGGTGTGCCATGACCGCATCCCTGCGCCACCACGTCAAGACCCCACGCTGCTCCAGGCAGCGGCATGCGGGAATCCCTAGGAGAAAGCACCGCATCAGTTGAGAGCTCCGATGGCCACCGCAGGCTGCCGCGCCTTCACAGCCGAGCTATAGTGTCGCTTGGCCAGGCAAGTTCAAACCTGACCTGCCTCCTCACTACGACGGCACTGCTGACCCCGCGGAGTTCCTACAACTCTATGAGCTGGGCATAGAAGCAGCCAACGGGGACGAGAAGGTCATGGCGAACTGGTTTCCCATGGCGCTCAAGGATGGCGCCCACACCTGGCTCTTGAACCTGCCTCCCGGCACGATCTCCTCTTGGGACAAGATGCGCACTCGCTTCATCGCCAACTTCCAAGGCACTCGCGACCGGCCCCCGGCCATGAGTGACCTGCGCCACATCAAGCAACAGCCAGGAGAGACCCTGCAGAAGTACATCCAGCGCTTCAACAACGCCCGCCTCAAGATCCCCAGGGTGATTGAGGAAGCCATCATCTCATCCTTCTCCGATGGCGTGCGTGACATCAAGATGAAAGAGGAGCTGGCGATCCATGAAGACCTGTGCATATCTCTGGAGCCGTTCAACTTGGCGACCAAGTGCGCCAGGGCTGAGGAAGGGTGCCTCTCCTTCCTCGAGCTTCCGGCTGCTGATCCGGAAGAGAAGAAGCCCAAGGTCAAGGACGTGAAGTGCAAAGGAGCTACTGTGCTCGCAGGGGAGCCAGACACCAAGCGAGGCAGGGATCAGCCAGAGTCATCCAAGGGAAGCCGGTACTGCGTGTACCACAACCTCCACACCCACAACACCAACGAATGCCAAGAACTCATGGCTGTGCGAGATGGACGTATCAGCCGACGCCCCGAGCGCAACGACCGGGGCTATGGCCGAGCAGGAGGAAGAGGTGGAGGACGATGGGAAGACCGTGCCCCTCTCCAAGGGTGGCGTGACCGACCTCGCGAGGACCGCTTGCAGGACCAGCCTCGCGAGGGAGGTTGGAGGGATAAGCCTCGTGAGGACCGCCCCCAAGGCAACGCAGGCTTCCCTCCTCTGCCACCACCGTCGAGGAGGAATGAAGACCATCATCAGGACGAGGGGGCTGGGGGCTTCCAGGAGCCTCGCGCAATCACTTGCATCCTAGGCGGCGCCCAGGCCCTAGCCTCACAGCGCATCTTCAAGCTGTTTGCTCGCGAGGTGAATGCAGTCCTCCCCAAGCTTGAGGCCATGCACCCTCTCAGGTGGTCCGCGTGCGCTATCACATTCAGCTCAGCGGATCAGCTCAAGTGCACGGCGACGGCCGGTGTCCTCCCAATGCTTTGTTCCCCAGTCATCAGCAACGTGCAAGTCACAGGACCCTCATTGATGGCGGAGCAGGACTCAACATCCTATCCATCAAGACATTCAACAATCTCCAAGTGCCATATGATCAGCTTCAGTCGACCAAGCCTTTCTCGGGAGTTACTGATGGTTCCACTGTTCCGATAGGGCAGGTTCGCCTTCCTGTCACCTTTGGGCAGGACAACAACTACCGCACTGAGCTCATTGACTTTGACATCACCCACCTTCGCCTACCATACAATGCCATCCTCGAGTACCCAGCCCTGGCCAGGTTCTTGGCAGTGACTCACCATGGCTACAATGTCCTCAAGATGCCGGGAAGCGGTGGAGTCATCATAGTCCCCTGTGAAGAAAAGGATTCAGTGTGTTCTCTTGAGCGTGCCTTCCAGGCCGCGGCAATCGAAGACCCAGACCACAGGTGCGGGAACCTTCCTGAGGCAGCCCCCAAGAAGAAGAAGACTTCACCTGGCCCATACCATAAGGAGGCAGGACCCTCCAGAGGCGTTGTGTCAGGATCCGCGTCCATCCAAGGGGCGCCACCTTCTGTCGCATAGGAAGGCGCGCCCGGCGCCCTCTTGGGCAAGGCTCGGGGGCTCTCCCCTGGAGGGACACCGACTTTGCCAAGGTCAGGAGGGAGGCGCTCGGGCACCACTTGGAGGCGTGCTTCGAAGCACATTTCCCTCAGGAAGGTATGAGGCAAGGAGGGCTAAACCCTCAGGAGTTCATCGCAAGAAACACTCAGGAGCTGCAGGAGTCAAGAGTCATGCACGGCAGCCGCCGCCTGCCCGCCGTAGCACCCCATCCGGGCAAGGACGGTGGGCTGCACGTCTGCATCAACGTACCAGGGCTCAACCGAGCCGCGTCTCAGGAGCGCCTCTGGCCTTCGCCCGTGGGGCGTTGCGAGGGTCCACCTCAAAGCTACGTTCGCATGCCTTTCGTCCTGCCGAACGCGACCGCTGCTCATCAATGCCTGATGAGGAGCATTCGGGAGGCTCAGGAGGTCAGGCATTGTGCGGTCCTGGCAGAGATGGAGATGGTCCTCGAAGATCCACCCGTGCCCCCGGAGCCTCCCGAGGCTCCTGGTCCCAGGAGCTCGTGAGGGTCGGCTTCCTCACCGCGCGTCGTCCGCTGCTTCAGCATCCCTCCATCTCCAACGGTATTAGGTGACATCTTTCAAAGTTTCATTTTCAGCTGGGAGCGCCCACAGGGCTGCATCATTCCCATGCTGCGTGGGTCCGTCCCTGCGGCATGTATCCGTTTTGCTTATGTTCTTTACCTACCTTGTTGGGGGCGCCCCTCGGGCTGTGTTATCCCCAAGCTGCTCGGGCCTGACCTAGTGGCGTTTGATTTTTCCGCATCTATCTAAATGGATTTGCTCCTCCATGCTTAACCTGATTCCCATGATTATCATCTGCTGCCTATCGCACACCTCTCCACTCTCATGCAAAGCGCTTGCACGTTAAAAGGGGGGGTACCTGAGCATCGCGACTCATGGGCCCTTACTGGCTCTCCAGCCCTCACCCCCTGGCCTTCACCCATGGCATAGCGACCTGTCATACCAGCGGCGGCTGAGCTTGCTCGAGGGCCGGGACGTGAGTGTAGAGCATTTGCATCCTAACCACCATGCAGGAACATACCATTGATAAAGGCCCAGAGCAGGGCACAACCCGCCTCGAGGTAGGGCCTCATGAGTCCCGTGCTGGCTCACCGGTGCCCAGATACACCTCTCCTAGGCCTACCGTGTCGGCCACGTGTCAGGGCGGGGCTGTACACGCCCCGGGGCCTCCTACCGGAGGGGAGCCCCCCTCCCACCCACCAGTGGAAGCACCATGCTCCGCGCCGGCTGACGACACTACCGAGGAGCGGCTATGCCCGTACACATACGGAAGCACTATGCCTCGCGCTGGTGATAAACAACTGAGGGCGGCCCAGGGCCGTACCAACCTCAGGAAGCCCAGAGCTTAGTGTCTCGCACCATTGCAACACCTCCCCTCGGGAGTGCCGCGCAAGGGGGCTAGACACGGGGGCTGCGCCCGGGCCACGCCCGAGCGCATGCCACCCAGCCAGGTCCCTCGGACATGATCGTCACGCGCCCCTCCCCGAGCGGTGCCAAGGTATGAAAACATGTTTGAACGTCAACGGGGACTCCTGAGCATCGCGATTCAGGAGCCTATCTGGTCACGTAGCCCCTCACTCCTTAGTCCCGTCCTGGTTTCTGGTCGGGGCTAACGGCGGCTGAGGTATGCGCGGGGCCGGGCCCTGCCGACGTAGAACGACAAATCCACTCCTATGCCTCCCTTCCCTACTTGTTGTTTGCGCGTCATGGGGACTCCTGAGCATCGCGACTCAGGAGCCTAACTTGCCACGTAGCCCCTCACTCCTTAGTCCCGTCCTGGTTTCTTGTCGGGGCTAATGGCGGCTGAGGTATGCGCGGGGCCAGGCCCTACCGACGTAGAACACAAGCAAATAGGAGGGGAAAATGCAAATTCTAAGGAATTCAAAAGCAAATATTACAGGCCATAGATTGTTTCACAATGCCAAACACAAGTTTAAACGCCTCCGCGAGGCATGGTGCATGTTGAAGGAACTGAAACAGGACAGAAGCCGCGAAGGGATCACTTCCCGGTGGCGCCGCCGCCTATAGTGGAGTCAAGCTGGGCGGCTCCACCTCCTGAGGCCACGGAACTGGCGGCATTGCGCCCGGTCTAGGTGCTGAAGGCGTGGAACCTCCCCAACAAAGCCTTAGCTTGGCCTTTCATAGCCTCAGCAGCAACAACGGCAAGGTCGTCGCTCACGGGTTCCAGTAGGCTGTTGAGGTCGCCGTTGGGGTCGCGAAGGTAGACGTAGCTGAGGACACGCATCAGCGCTGCAGAAGACAGGGCGCGCGCCTCGGCCTCGGCCGTGGGACAAAGGCCGTCCGTGACATCTTCAAGTGCACGGACCAGGAAGGGAAGCAGCTCGGCGGGGCCATCCTCTGCACCAGCCAACGGCTTCTCTAAGCCGCCCTCATAAAGCGTCTTCAGCGCGGCGCGAGCTTTCTCCTCCAGCTTCACAAAGGCCACTCGATCCTCGGCCAGGACCTTCGCCTTGCCGTCTAGCTCGGTCCTCTCCGCCTTCAGCGCCTGCTCCAGCTTCTCCAACCGTCCACGACGGTCATCGAGCTTGGCGTCCCGGTCCCTGACGGCAGCCTCCCGAGCCTTCATCTCCTTCTCCTTCTCCTGGCGGCCGCGGACCTCCTTGGCGAGCTAGTCACGCAGGCCTGGCAGCTCGTCCTCCAGCGCCTTGCAGCAGCCCCGGGCATCTGCCGCATCGCCAAAGGCAGCATCGCGGGCGGCCTTGGCCTGGGAGGCGGCTTGTTTCTCCTCATCGGAGGCCGACGCGGCCTGGCTCAGCGCCGCTCGAATGGAAGCGTCAGAGCGGACCCAGCCACAGGCTAGCTCCAGGCGCCCGGCCACCAGGCGGGTGTCCGCGCTTTGAAGATCCTCCCGCAGCCGGCTCAGTTCGTTGGCAGCCTGGCCTAGGACAGCAGAGGAAGCAGAAGAGACGGGAGCTGGCGGAATAGGCGGAGAGAACGGCAGCGTGATCATAGCCTGGGAAGAAGGAACCCCCTGGGCCTTAGCCACCTCGGCGATAGCACCAGGCACAGACACCTGCAGAGTTAGCGGGGCCACCGGGGCTAACTCCTCGCTGGAGCATCCCTGCTGGGCTCGCAAAGACGACCGGGCAGGGGAGGCACGAGCCTCGCTGCCTTCTTTCCCCGCAGATGAGGGCGCGGCCCCGGCAGACGAACTCGCCTCAGGCAGGGCCGCCGAAGCCCCCTTCAACCTTTTTGTTGTGGGAGCCAGCCTGGCCAAAAGGATGCAGACGTCAAGCCTTGGCGGCAGAAAGAAAGCAAAACGCGGATCAGGCACTTACTGGTCGTCGTTCACGGACTCAAGGAGCCTCCAGCCAAACTTGAAGCCTGAGAGCCTACAGTTGGGATCAGCCTTTCGAGGCCCGGAAGCAGAGGGTGCGTCGGGAAGGCCGGAGCTGGCCTCAGACCGCCCCGGGACCAGAGCAGACCCTGGGAGAACTAGCCCCGACCTGCCCTTCCTCGGGACCAAGGGAGAGTCCTCCCCGGCTCGCCTGGCACCGGCCTCGTCGTCGTCCGGCATGGAGCGGAGGGCGCGGGACCTGCACCGAGGGAAGGACTCCCCCGACTCCTCTCCAGTCGCCTCAGAGTCAGACTATTCTTCCTCCTCCTCTTCTTCCTCCTCACTCCCTCTGGAGTCGTCAGAGGACACGTTCATCGTCGCCAATACCGCCAGATCCCCGGGAGCTTCCGCGGGCACCAACCCCTCACTGTTGAAGGTGCGCATGGTGTTCACCACCTGCTCCCAGTCGCCACGAAGGAACAGGGGGACGGGAGCGCCCTCCGGGCTAGCCACGTCTCCCCCGACCAAGGAATGGAGAGCCGCGACCAGATCTTCGTCGGCCAGGGCCTCAGAGCTTAGGAGAAGGGCGGCATCTGCTTCCCCAAGCCTCCACAATGGGAGCGAGTGTTCCCGGAGTGGAGCCACCCGGTGCTCCAGGAACTCCCTCAGGAGCGTAGCCCCGGTCAGCTTCGCCGCCCCCAAGTTCCGTAGCCTCAGGTCCGCTTTCATCCTCTTCAGCACCACCTTCGCGCGGGGGCCGTCAAGCTCCATGCGAGACCACGCATCAACGGCCTTGGGCTTCCCCATAGGCAGCACCAATCGAGGGTGGATGCGCCCAACATCCACCATGGCCCACTTGCTCCGGAAGCCTTCGATCCTCTTCCCAGGCTTCGAGATGGCATTGGAGTTGGAGTATGCGATAAAGCTCGTGCATGCGGTGATGTGGGCACCAGAAACCCGGAGGGAAAAGTAATGATGCAGCAAGGCCACTGAGGGCCTCACTCCAAACGTGAACCTCACAATAGTAGGCAAAAATCGCAAGGAGAAGAACAGAGTTGGGGTGGACGTGCAGGGCTTGCAAGTTGTATTGGCAAAGAACAGCAAAGAAGAACTCGGAAAAAGGAGGCACCAGACCGGCAATAATGGCACTCACAAAGAGCGGGTAGAAGGTGCTCCCCTTGCCTTCGGGCTGAGCGGATCCGATCTTGAGCACAGTCGCCCCCTCGTTGCCCTGCACCACCGTCATCAGGCGCGTAAGGGCGAGATTCTTCTCCGACATGTTCGGGGGGTCTAGAGCCAGCGAGTACCAGGCCTCGGTCGGGGTCTTGCGAGGCGCCATGGCTTCCCGGATGGAAGGGATTGAGAGAAATCTGGAGGATTTTGGAAGCGAGAAGGAGAAGAGCGAGAAAGGGGATCTGGAGCAAGGCGAAGGAGAACGAAGAAGGTAAATCTGGCCCGGGTACCCCTTTTTCTCAGATGGATGGTTGCCGAGGAGTCGTGGGGAGCGGAGACACTCGCGTCTAATCAGTCGCCACGCGCCGCCCGAGGCCGCAGGCTATTGGGGCCTGCGGCGCTTCGCACTTGCCCCTTCGCTTCTCTACTAAGCCAAGTCCGGGCGCGCCTTGGGCCCGGGGGCTACTGTCGGTGTTCTGGGAACGGGGGTCCCCAGACTTGCCTGCATGCGGCCTGCGGTGTGGCTCAAGTGGTGGCCCAGTGCAGCCCAGCTTCATCAGCTCAAGCTCAAGACCCTCGTGAGGGGCCAGGCCTCGCGGGGCGGACGACAGGAAGCTTCCTCAGGAGCAGCCTCACCAGGTGGGCTCTAGAGGGGGTGGAGAGATCAAGGCAGGGTACCTCGCGAGGTGCCCGTGATGCAAACCATGACGATCGAGACCAGGCGGGCGTCGGCCTGTGCAGTGTCCTTGTTTCCCCTTCGGTGCAAAGGGGCGCAAGCATAGGCCAAGGAATCAGGCAAAGGTTACCGTTTCGATGCAACAAGACCAAGACCAGCGGAGCGGTAGGATGGAGGTCACAGTGGAGCCCAGGACGGCGTCACCACAAGAGTCCTTGGCAGTCGAAGACCAACTTTAGTCAGGATAAGTGTACTAGATGTTCCCCTTCAAAATGGCCAATTGTTGGCGCCGTTCCCGCTCAATATTTGGGAAGAGGCCCAGGGCCTCCCTCTATAAATAGAGCTAGCCACCACAGAGTAGGGGGGTTCTCATCAAAGAAAGGAGTTTTGGTAGGCTAGAGAGAGAGAGAGGCGACTGAACTCACCCAAGCAGTTCATCGCACCAGCTCAAGAACATCCCCTCGTGAGGCTGTTCTCCCTTTGTATTGTTCATCATCAGCCCCTGAGGCTATCCACCACACAACACACTGGAGTAGGGTATTACACCACAATGGTGGCCTGAACTAGTATAAACCTCATGTCCCTTGTGTGTTCTTCTTTCTAGCTTAGATCCCTTGCGAGGCTTCGAGACGTGAGCTGGTAGGAGGAGAGATCTTCATGCGCACCCCAGAGTTCGAACCTCAAGGGTTTGCCGGAACCCGAAATCCGACAGCGTGGGAGAGCATAATGGTGAGGGCCCGGCTTCCTTAAACTGGTGGAGGAGGGCGGTGGTCGCCCATCATGGATCCAGTCCCCAGTCCCTCGTTTGCCTATAAAAGGAAGAGCGGGGGAGGAGCAGAGGCATCCAAAAGCATCCTCCTCTTCTTCTGTCTTGCTCCGTCTTGAATATGCCAAGAAAGTCAGCCTGGGGCTGGCCTCCAGGCTTTAGCTTTGAGTTGATAATTCCAAGCGAGGATGCTAGTGCCTGGTTAGTGAGCTTGGTCCAAGTCCAAGGTGAGGGGCTCGGGATCATTAGAAATCCCAGTAAGCCCCTCTCCCTGGAGCTGGAGTTGATGTCGACGAGGGGAGCACCTTCCTACCCGCCAAGGAGGGGAGCAGCAGGCTTCTCACCCCTTGGCCGTCTTGGCCATTTACCATCTCTTCGGAGGGGGCACCGGACAGGAGCATTGGCGCTTCCCGGGATCGGCAGTGATGGAGAGAAAACGAGGGAAGGCGAAGGTGGCGAGTGGCGGGGAGCCAGGTCGAAGTACGATGGCGGGGATGCCTTCGCCTCCGATGGGCGACCTGCCGCCTCGTCTTCCGTCCTTCCCTTCCCTCCCCGGCACCATCAACAACCGTCTCTTTTGGCTATAGCCGGGGTGGGAGATCTCCTCACTACTAGGAAAAGGCATACTAATGGCGCATCGGTTTTGCCTACTAATGGCGCACTACCGGTGCGCCATTAGTAGCACGCCATTAGAATTTTTTACTAATGGCGCACCACTGGTGCGCCATTAGTATCTGGTATACTAATGGCGCCCCTGACAGTGCACCATTAGTATGTAACTCCATGCGCCATTAGTATGCCTCCCGGGGGGCCATATGTAACCATGTGCTTTGTCACACTAATGGCGCACTCTGCCTTGATGCGCCATTAGTATCCTTTGGCATACTAATGGCGCACTCTGCCTTGATGCGCCATTAGTATGAATATTTGTTTTTTTTTGCTTTTCTGATTTTTGCACAGGTTACAAATATATTATTGGACAGAATATAGACAGCAGCACACAGCAACATCAGATTCATCGAATACAATAGAAGATTAGTCTCCGAATACAATTCATCATATTAGTCTCCGAACTCAAAAGACCGAACAAAGATAAAACATTACAAGTCTCAAGACCGCGAGTATCGAGTTTGGCTTCACATTACAAGTCGATATCGATCATCTAAACTACCATCACATAAAAGAGAGTTGTGGTCATCACGATGAGCATCATCGCGATCAAACTGGTCTTCATCCGGTTCCTCCAACGCTCCCTCCTCTCTCCCGCTAGATAGCGGGCATATCTAGATTCGGCCTCCGCCCTAGTGGTGTACCCTTTGTAACTGTTACCGCTGAAACGGTGAACCTGTCTCCGACACTCCTCCCAGTCGTCATAGACTCCGGGAACCTTACCCTTGTACACGACATACGACGGCATCTCTATGCACAAGCCAAACAACAGACAATACATAAGCAATATGTAAGTATGCAACAAAAGGATCGGAAGAGAAAAGCAAGACATTAACAACACGATTCATGGTCCTACTAATAAATAGCATTGATTACATCTAAGTTGAACGACTATCCAAACCAAAGATACATACGAATTCATTAAAGTTTAATTACAACATGAGCCAATCAATGTTTCAGAACTACACGTCACTACTTTCGACTCGACTCATCGGACAGGAGCGTGGATGAAGCCGTCGTCTGTCGTGATGGTCATGAAATCACGGTCGTTGTCACCCTGCATTTGTAGCGTTCCATCTATCTCACTGTTGGACGGTTGATATCCAAGGAAGAACTGCCCCGAGGTATGAAGGACATCTTGATGGATGATGTCCACAAACTCCAACTGCATGCGAAAGAATTCTTGTCTGAGGTCCGCGTCCTGGATTGCCGACAAGCTCGCGGCCCAATCTTTGAGATTATCTGGTAGCAGAAGGTGATGATGGTCCCTTATGATCGCCCGCATGTGATGGAGGGCGTAGTAGGCATCCTTCTGACTGCCAGGCGGCTGCTTGACGCAGCAGAACTTCGTATTGTGTGAGAAGGTGTGCTTGCCGTACTTACGAACTGCCCTGGTGAAGGTGCCTCCAGATTTGGCGTAGCCGGGGAGAACATCATCAAGAACTTTCTTGACATTTGTGTAGTCTATCTTGGAGTTACGGTTCGGGTCGAAATACGTGGCCATGGAATATTTCAGGCTTAAGAGGGTGAATGTGCAAGGTGTGTCACTGCACAGAACACGGAATGTTTGAAAAAAAAGAACGATCGAAATCTAAGAAATCATATGTTACGGGGCGGTTAAGGGATGACTTACTCAGGAAAGTAAGCCACAAGGAAGTTATCCTTATCTGGGTTTGCTAGAATGACGCCTTCGAGGTGTGAACTCGCAACTTGGCGGTCCCCAGTGCTGCTCAAGTGCTTGGCACGCATGTAGAAGGGGTCGACTATCACAATGTCCGGGGTCTTGTATCTAATGATCCACATCTCCATACACAGCCGAACGAAGGTGTAGTGCAACGGATGAAGCTTAAACATAGCAAAGATGACATCAAACCGCAGGACGATCGTACCCTGATATCGCCATCCACAAAGCCCTTGCCCTCGGGCACCTTGGCCACGAAAACCGGGTATGCCACATCCTTCTCTCTGAGACGCCGCTTCTCCAAAGAAAGAACACTGTCGTGCAGACTCCGCATAGCACCGGTTGCAGCATTCAGCATATTTGGCGGTAGCATCGCCCTACCCGCCACATGTACCCTCCTCGAGATATCCTTAGGTGCAAGTGGCCCGTCCTGAGCACGGATCGAACTCGGTGCCGGCTGGCTCGCACCGGCGCCCTTGTTAGTCTTTCGTTTCCGTCCCTTCTTCTTGATCTCCTGTAATTGGACCGAGTTCTGCTCACAGACCGCCTTCTTGAGCGTGTTGGGGCTGATAATATTTCACACCTCAGCTATCTGAGGCTCGGTGAAGGCGGGAGCTGGAGGCGTCTCCTGAGAACTGAACACCAGACGACGCCTATTGCAATTGGATTTCTCCACCATACCAGCTAGATTGCGGTCGTCTTGGTTGGGTTCTTGAGAAAGAGGCCCGCAGAACTTGTTAGCGTAACCATGTTCGGCAAAGTACTTATCGACTTTGGTAAATGTACCGTCGTCGTTGTCGTCGTCGTCCGGATCCTATGCCATAGGGCTGTCCGGATCCTGTGCCATAGGGATGTCCGGCAGGTCCGGTAGCGTGGCGGCGTTCTTGCCATGGCTTGGCGCCAGCACGACTGGCGGTATTGTCTGTGGGGTGGTGTCCCCCGCCCCCAAACAAATCTGGCTCTTCGGCCAAAGCACCGGCCAGTTTACGCAGGCGCTGAGGGTCATCTCATCTTCTTCGTCGGCCCCAGCGGGTCGAACCGGAGGTAACAGCTCGTCGCAGCCTGGCAGCACCCGAACCACTTCAACCCTATACGCTGTGGGTGGCATCGGATTACCGTGGAACATGCGGTTGCCCGGTTGAACGATTCTGCCCTTGGCGACATCGACCAACTCGACGCCCACGAAGTGCAGAAGAGTGCAAGGAACGTCGGTGGTGCCCTGCGAAAACATGTACAGGGCGTCAGGGATACCCACTCAAAGGCAAGGAGATGAAGTCATCGGCCGAGAGGCTTAGTTACCGTGATGCCGTCGAGCTCGGCTAATGTCGAGGCACCGCCAACGGTGGGCGTGCAACTGACGGAGAGGGCATTTGCTGGCGAGGTGCCGGCCGGCATACACCCGGGTGCATTAAGCTCCAATGCCCGTGCCGGCGCCAGAGACATGAATACCGCCTCCGCCGGAGACACCAATGGCGCCGCCACCGGAGACACCAATGGCACCGCCTCCGCGCTGTGCGAGTTGCTGGCCGTGAAGCTGGGAACCAGGGGAGGCCCCTGTTGGCCGCCCGCAATCCACATCGTCAGCCCATGAATCAATGTAGGCACCATGGCGTTGAGCTGCGTTCCCAGTTGTTGTTCTACTTTCTCTTGGACAAGCTCCGGAATCCGCGCCACTTGTGCTTTGAGTGCTTCAACCTCGCGCGTCTGGCTTTCCGAGCTGGCCTTTTTCTCCTTCCGCACACCAGCGGTATAGTATGACCCCCATTTTGTGGACAAGCCTTTGCCGGCCACACGACCAGCTGAAGTCGGCTTAGTGAGCTTATCCTTGCTTTTCATTACGTTCAACGCCTTATTTAAAGGGGTGTCGAAAGGGGAGCTCTGAGACGATCCCGTGCTACTGGTTTCAGTTTCCTGCGAAAGGAACATGAACCATTTAGAAATATTGGGGATTAATTAGAGTGCAACCATATGGAGCTAATTACGCGGGGGTGTATTCCTTACTAGAACAAGCTCAAGCGCCCTGGTCTTCGGATCCGTGGTAAGGTCCTTTGTTATCGGGTTCTCCTTGTACCGGGCCCTGACATAGTTCCTGGTCTGCTTGTTACCGCTGTATTTCTCGAAGCGGGGCGGTAGGCCTTGCTCGGCACGCTCCGCGTCCTCCTTGTCCCATATAGGCTCCGCCACTCTGTAACCGCCGGGACCGAGTTTGTGTTCCCCTAAGTTCAACTCCCGCATTTCTTTCCCCCACTGACTTGATTCGAAGGTTGAACTGCTCTCGCACTTTATCTTGAACTCCTTGTAGTCATCTTCGCTCATCAAAGGATATTTCGCATTGATCTTCTCATAACTATCACCTTTATCAATCATTCTCTTCACCGCGCTTCTCCAAGTAGACAGGGCCGTGCTCACCTTCGCGAGGGCGACACTGTTCACTTTATTCCCTGAGAGGCGTGTGTTTTCAAATTCGGCGGGGAACTTGTATCGTTCGTGCAGCTTCGTGAAGAGGAGGTTGCGCAAATTCCCTCGGTCCTTATGCCTAAGGTTCTCGGTGTTGATCGAGACGGTGCTCCGGAGAATGCACCCGAGCTGAACCGAGTACCCCTTGACTATATGTTTGGGCTCCGTTGGATTCCCGTCGAAGTCCACTTGAGTGAATTCCTCCTTGAGGGTGCGGAGCACATTCGGGCGCCGGTCCTTCCTTTGCTTCTTCGGTTGGCTGCCATCTATGTGTGCGCCGCCATCATCAGTGGTCGCATCCTCGGCGGCACCATCAGTGGTGTCATCCCCGACGCCACTAGGGGTTGTGTAATCAGGATTGATGTCTTCCGCGGCGTCCTCATAGCGGCGAGGTTGTTCCTCCATCTCCTGGGACAACTCCCAGAATTGCTTGCCGCCCGAACCGCCGGCCTCATCGTTGTTGGCCATGTTTCGCTCTAAATAGGAAAACAGTTTGGTCAAAAAGTTGGTTATTGTCAAGGAACAAGATCATGGTCTCATCATTTAGGGTTTGTCGACACCGAGGCATCCTAAAAGCTAAGCTTTTATCATTTAGGGTTTGTCGACGCCCAGGCACCCTAAAAGCCTAAGCCGAGGCACACTAGGTTGGGCCTAATCACTTGGCACTAATCACTTGGCTCTATTGCCACCTATGGTTTAATGCAGCAAGAATGGCGGGGCATTTGATCCTACTTAACTAAGTACTAAGATACCCCGGTCCATGCATTAGTCGCAAGTACCCCATATGTCCTATTTTTATTAAAGTCATGCTAAAATTCACGGAAAATTTCAGCATGACCTTTGCTGAAAATAGGACATATGGAGTACCCGAATTTGCCGGAAAGGAAGTTAATCAACATTCCGGCAAACTCAAGGGCCTCTCGGGGTACCTGCAAATTCATCACGACACGATGGTCGGAGACATGACCTTTGCAAAATGGTCGGAGACACGATGGTCTTTCTCAATGTGATCAATTGATGGATCAACACATAAAACATGTCCAGTAAGTATTATTTATAGAGTCAACATCAGTATGAATATATATGAAGTTTTTCTTCATCAGCCAGGCCCATGCAAGTAACTGCATCCAGCAACTATTTCTGCTACTCTGTAACTAACTACACTCTGTATTTATAGATTCATTTCAGATGAGATCAGATTGAGCTCCAACTGTAGCTGCAGCTGAGGGATCCATGAGCCATCATGCCAGCCAGCCAGGAAATAAACTTTACTTTCCAAAGGAAATAAAAATACAATGCATACATACATACTTAAGCAGGTAGATAGATAGATAGATAGATAGATGAGCATGTTCAGTTTACAAGAATGAATATAAACAAGCAAAGAATGCATGCATGCATATCAAAAGTTGGCATCTACTGCTACTGCTACTGCTTGCCTCTGCTGCTATTGAATATTTATAATTACCTGAAATTGTTCCTTTCACTACAAGTAAATGCAACTTTTCCATTAATTAAAACTAAATTGTTCCTTCATGATATTCTCTCTTCATCTACCCCTGGGAGTATTTCTAACTTGAAAATCTCTGGTGAACTGCCTGATGATGTACTGGCAGTACAAGCTCTCTTCTTTTCTTACATTTGCTTGTTCTGTACCTTTTTCTGTTAACTGATTAAACATGCAGTGGAGTAGTGTATTGCAGTGCATGCAGTGGAGTAGAGCAGAGAATTTGCAAAGACCTATAGTATCACTGGAGTAAATTGCACTAGTGCAAGTTTCAGTAGACCAGAAAATATCCCTACAGTAGTGCCCTCCAACAGTAGTTCTTGCTTGCAGTAGTTTTAGGGAGTACTGGAATTTTGCAAGTTTAAAGTAAAACGTTTCAGTTAATGCAAGTACTCCTCTTGCTCTCTACTTTCTCTCTTCTCTTCTTCAGTTAATTAACTGAATTTTACTGATGTTGTTGTTAACTGAATTTTGTGCAAATGATCAGCAACTGCATTAAACTAGATCAGCAAGCAACCAACAAACTAGATCAAAACTGCATCATTGGCAGTGATCAGCAAACTGTAGCCAACTGGCCACCAACAGACCCAAAATTGTTTCCCACAGAAAAAGGGGTCCAAAAATTTCATGCAAAGGAAAGGTTGAGACTTCATATCATCTTCATGGCCAAAATGAGACCATTCTTTCATGGAAAGATAGATAGCGGGTTGCATTCAAAACTGAAATGGCCATTTCAGAACATACAAACAGAGAATGTGCAGAAATACTACTCATTGATACTTCAAAGCATTTGCACAATGCCCTGATCTCATCCTCTCCTAGTTCCAAGATGTGTGCAATATGACAACATGAGGAAGGATAAGTTCATAGCAGTGCAATGCTTTCGTCTCTACCGAATGACATAATGAACATACCAATTATCTTTCTTCTCTACCGAATGAGATCACAGAGTTACATCTGAAAGAATCGGGGGCGAGGGGGAAGATGGAATCGGGGGCTCTGTACCTACGGCGGCTGCGGCTGGAGGATGGCGCCGTCGATGAACTCGAGGGCGGGGGCACCGGATGCTCCTCTCGATGATGGGGGAGGGGAGAGGTTGGAGGCAAACCCTAGCCACCAAGCGCACGAGTGCTGCAGCTAGGTGGAGTAACCTCTACCGGAGATGATGGAGCAGGTGGCCAACGTCGTGGTTGGTGAGGAGCAGGTGGCCGGCGTCGTGGTTGGTGAGGACAGCGCGAGGAAGAGCGCCCCGTCCGAGGAGGTGGTTGGTGCCTTGGCGGCCGGCGGTGGCGGAGGCCTGGAGGATGTGGAAGAAGGCGCAGACGTCAAGGAGGAGTCCGGCGAGGGTCGGGGC
>NC_057795.1:263747692-263767533 GCF_018294505.1 Triticum aestivum | reverse complement strand
CTACCGAGTGGTAAGCCAGACTTCCACTCGGGGGCTTAGCTGCAGTCCAAGTGCTCGCCTAAGATATAAAAATCCTACCGAGTGAAGAGCAAACCTCTCACTCGGGGGCTTAGCTGCAGCCCAGTGCTCGCCTAAGATATAAAAATCCTACCGAGTGAAGAGCAAACCTCTCACTCGGGGGCTTAGCTGCAGCCCAGTACTCGCCTAAGATATAGAAATCCTACCGAGTGAAGAGCAAACCTCTCACTCGGGGGCTTAGCTGCAGTCCAAGTACTCGCCTAAGTTATGAAAATCATACCGAGTGAAGAGCAAACCTCTCACTCGAGGGCTTAGCTGCAGCCCACTGCTCGCCTAAGTGGTTTAAGGAATAAGTCGACTACAGTGAGCGTCTTGCTTTGAGCCTGCAAAAGACATTTCGAGCCAAAAGCAATCATATTCAAACACCAAGTTCAAGTTGGATCAATTCCAAAAGGAACCGAAAGTGCTCAGGCACTAAGCCTGTTAAAGTTTATCGGTTACAACTCCACTCGGCATACCGAGGCAAATTTAAAGCGTCAAGCTTAGAAGAAGTTTTTTACCCCTCCTGTGGAGGGCTAGAAGGTGCAACAAACTCATCAAGATCAATTCCATCTGCGATTTGAGTGGCAGCAGCAAGGAAAGTTTCCATAAAGGACCTGAAGTCGTGTTTCTTGGTGTTGGCCACCCGGAGGGCCGCCAGCTTGTCTTCTCGCGCATCTTTGCAGTGGACTCGGGCCAGACACAGATCAACATCTGCACCGCACCGAGCCGAGGACTTTTTCCACTCCTGCACTCGACCAGGGACTGTGTTCAAGCGAGCCATCAGCGACTCGAGGTCGTTCTGGAGTGTCTCCCCAGGCCAGAGCGTCGAGTCGATGCGAGATGTGGCGACCTTCAGCCTTGCAAGATTGTCCACGACAGCTGCAACACGGGACTCTAGTCGGAAAACATTCATGGCAACTTCGTCGTTCACCGGAGAATTGACGGGGTCAAGGTTTGGTTCCAGCCGGCTAGTTTCTTCTTCAAAGTTTTGACAAAATTCTGCAAGGACGATCACCGAGTCAAGGCAATGGTCGAATGGAAAAACCATGGTTGGAAATGATTGCCGAGCATAGAGATTTACCTTCAAGCATAAGAAACAGCTTCTTGGCAAGACCATTTAGGAAGGCCTCCAGATCTTTTTTCTTCCCAAGAGCAGCTTTCAGATTGGTATTTTCTTGCTCAAGCTTTGCGACTGAAGCTAACTTCTCGTCAACAAGCTTGATCTTCTCAGCTAGTTCAAGGTCTTTCTTCCGTTGGGCCTCCCTCACCTTACCTGCAAGTTACAGCAAGATCAGATTTTGAAACAAATGAAGGGAAAAAGCAGTCGTCAAGCTCAGAGTAGCGAGCCACAAGATCACAGGAGTTCTGCGAAGAACCAATCGACTAAATGTCAAATATAATTCACTTCCGAGTGAAAAAGGAAAAATCACGCGTTTCTAAGACTACAGCCGAATACAAGCATTCGACCGTAGTCTCGGGGACTACACCCAGTGGGTGCACTCAGCGTGCCCCCACTAATCCTATTGAAGATAAAGTCGACCAGTCGACCTCAAAAAAGAGATATATTCTTTAAGACTGTAATCGACTGCCAGCAGTCGACCACAGTCTCGGGGACTACACCCAGTGGGTGCACTCAGCGTGCCCCCACCGGTTTGCGAAATCCATTCGACTATTGAATGACGGAAAGACTGAACTTATGAAGCCTAAGACCGACTGCCAGCAGTCGACCTTAGCCTTGGAGACAGAGTCGACCAGTCGACCGGTTTGCGAAAACCAGTCTCCATAGTCGAATGACGGAAAGACTGAAATTATAAAGCCTAAGGCCGACTGCTAGCAGTCAACCTTAGCCTTGGGGACTACACCCAGCGGGTGCACTCAGCGTGCCCCCGCTAACACGGAGTTTAACTCGACACACCCACTGGGTGACTACTATAAATTCTGGAAAGAAAAGTTTTTGATAGCATATCCTAACAGAACAAACGGTGGTCGACTGACCTGAACATTGCTTTGGAGGGCGGAACTGGCGTCGTAAGCTGCCTGGCTCGCATCCCGGATGGTCTTCAACTGCTCCATCATGATCCCTGCCTGGCGTATCGCCTCCTTCGCTGCGCCAGCTTGGTCCTCTGGGACGTGGTGCGTCGTGAAGAGGGAGGGCTGCGGAGCACTCGTCAGTGGATCTGCGAAGGACACGGTGTGTCGAGTGGTGTTCTCCTCCTCCGCGACCAGAGTCTCAGGCACCGTCACATCCTGGGTCACCCTGCTGGCAGACGCTTTCCTACTCCTTCTGTACTTCAGCGGTTCCTCATCTTCATCATCATCAGGGAGAGTGATAACAACATTGGATGGAGCTACAGAAAAGAATCAGGATTAGATCATGAGTCAGTCGACTAAAGACGGTGTTAAGAGTATAGTACCAGGTTTTGAGGTTGCTGCGTCCTCCATCTCATGGTCGTCAGCCCGGGCCGAGGTCTCAGAAGTAGCAGCACTGCAACTCCAAAGAGTCAGTCGACTAACTCCAGCGCCAACCAGAGATAAAGTTCACACAAAACAAGAAGACTTAAGCAACACGATTACCCTGATATGGTGGGGATGGACACCTTCATCTTTGGCAGGTGCTTGGTCGGCTTCGACGGGGCCGCCCTGGGCTGCTTCGACGCCTTTTCAGTCGGCGCCGGAGAGGTGGTCCGAGGGCGCTTGGTCGACTGTGTAACAGTCGCAACCCCCTTGCCGCGTTCGGTCGCAGGGTCATGGACAAGTTTCGACCGCCTTTCCGAGCGCGGTGGTGCAACCTCCTCCTCCTCCTCCTCTCCCTCGTCCTCATCATCATCATCATCATCGTCATCATCATCATCATCAGCCTCAGCGGCGTCCGAGTCCCACTCCTCCTCCTGGCTCTCGCCCCCGCTCGCTTCTCCCTCCTCGGTCGGAGCCTGTGCTCCATTGGGCATCGAGTACAGCTCAGTGAGGGCCTGATAGACATCAAGACAAAGATCAGTCGACAGATCAGCAGAGAAAACAGAAATAAATGTGACGAGAATACAATGGGAAGTGGAGCAGACATACCTTGTTTGGATCACTGTGGCAGTCGAGTGGAGGAATCCTTCTGGCTCCGCGAGGGTTATCTTTGTTCCCAGTAACAGCGGCCATCCACCTTTCCAGAGTGGTATCGTCGACTGTTTCTGGATTGACCCGAGTCACATCCTCAGTCCCGCAGTACAACCACATGCAATGGCTCCGGAACTGAAGAGGCTGGATTCGACGCCTAAGGAAAACCTCCAGGAGATCCATACCCGTCACTCCCTCCCGAACCAACTGAACTACGCGCTCCATCAGCATCTTCACGTCAGCTTTCTCCTCCGGAATCAACTTCAGAGAGGAGGGCTTGTTCACTCGGTCCATGGTAAATTGAGGGAGTCCACTCGACAGCCCCGGCGTCGACTGATCCTGGTAGTAGAACCAGGTCGACTACCAGCCTCTGACTGACTCGGGAAATGTCATGGCTGGGAAGGTGCTCTTGTTCCTCACCTGGATCCCCAGACCTCCACACATTTGGACAACTCGGGTTCTTTCGTCGCCTGGGCCCGCCTTCTTCATGGTTTGAGAGCGACGTGTGAATATGTGCTTGAACAAGCCCCAATGCGGTCGACAGCCCAGAAAACTCTCACACATGGACACGAACGCGGCAAGGTATGCGATAGAATTCGGGGTGAAGTGGTGGAGTTGCGCTCCAAAGAAGTTCAAGAAACCACGGAAGAAAATGCTCGGCGGCAAAGAGAATCCGCGGTCGACATGGGTTGCCAGAAGCACGCACTCACCCTCTTCCGGCTGGGGCTGCCACTCTTTCCCCGGATGCCTCGCAGCTCCATGAGGGATCAGGCCCTCGTTGGCCATGTCGAGGAGATCCTTCTCCGTGATGGTCGACTGGATCCAATCTCCCTGGACCCAGCCTTTCGGCAGGCGAGATATAGACGAAGACCCGCCGCGGCTGGTGGATCTCCCCTTCGCCTTCTCCGTCGCCGACGCCTTCTTTGCGCGCTCCAGCGCCGCCGTCTTCTCCTTGACCATGGCTACCAGCGAGGCGCGTGAGGAGAAGTTGTGCGGAGGCGAGAGCGTGCGCGTTGGGCGGAGACGAAGGGAGCAGAGAGAGAATGCTGAGGCACTGTTCAAAAAACCCTCGCCGGGCGCATTTATAAGATCCCTTCCGAGTGGATGACAGGTGGGCCCGGTCGATCTAATCATATCCTGTAACAGTTGCGCAAGCGTGATACGTGGCGAAAAAAGTGGCGCGGGAATCGAGGCGTCTATGCCCCGTCCCATCCGAGCGCCGCGGTCCGCTCCGCTTCGCGCGCTCCCCCAAATTCCGTATCCCGCGGAATCCGCGGACGGCAGATCAGTCTGCCAGACGCGGGATTTCCTGCGATCCGTCGCTTGGAAATCAGCAAAGTCCAAAAAGATCACTCGACGAAGAAGAAGAATGGATCGAGTCGACTGAAGAAAAGTTGTTCACTATCAACAGAGAGAATTTTTTGGTTCAAAAACAACGCACAACCAGTATGCAAAAGTTAATCGGAAACAACATCAACTCCTTCATCACTCAAGCCTCAATCCATTCGGGGGCTAATGATGGAATCACGTACCTAGGGTAGGGTCATGGACCTGATCTAAGTACCCTGCCCGAGGACACCCTTAGAAGAGATCACCTTCCAGTCGACCTACGAAGGACTCACTCGACTGACTTGAAGGACTCGACCACGAAGACTCACTCGACCACCAGAAGGTCAAGAAGCACTCTGCACTGCAACGGCCTGTAATTAAGTAGACTTTATGATAGTAAAGACACTTTATGTGGGGCGTTACCTATAACGCCCCGGACTTAATACACCTTAAACCCTTCATTACGTGGGCTGGCTGGGGTCCTGGCGCACTCTATATAAGCCACCCCCCTCCACAGGCAGAAGGGTTCGGCACCTTGTAATCCATATACACATAATCCACTCGACCGCCTCCGGGCTCCGAGACGTAGGGCTTTTACTTCCTCTGAGAAGGGCCTGAACTCGTACATCTCTTGTGTTTACAACCTCTCCATAGTTAGGACCTCGCCTCTCCATACCTACCCCCCACTCTACTGTTAGACTTAGAACCACGACAATACGGCACCGAGGAATTGTTGCACCAAACCAAAGTAACTGTCCGGCTTATGCCCCTCTGGCCAAAGATGGTCTATTACAGAACGCATTGCAAGCCCGGACAGCCTATGAAGCTCCGCCACAGCAGCCATCTTCTCACTCAACGGCAACGGGCGCGCGGGGGCATTGAATTGCGACCAGAACAGCTTCTCCACTTCTTTATCACCTTGATCCTCGAAAAACTTGGCCGCATCAGCCGTACTCTTCGCCAAGTCCGCATACGCATCTGCAGGACTCCAGCGTCGATCCAGGGGAGCATACTTCGGATCCAAAAACTTCATCCGCAATAGGTAGGGGATTCCAGCCATGATTTTTCTGGCCTGTCGAAGCTCCTCCCACACATCCCTGATTTCGGTCCGCATCTCCTTGGCCGCGTTAAGTGCCTTGTTCGGGTCAGCCGAATTAACCTGATTCTCCTTTTCCAGTAGCTCATACCGGTCGGTGGCATTTTTCAGCTCCACAGCCATTTCGGCTATCTTGTCTTCGCTTCGGCGATGAGCAGCCTGTTCGGCTCTCAAATCTTCGGTCGCCTTTAGGGAAGCCGCATTGCTAGCCCGAGCTTGTTCCTTGGCCTGGGCAAGTTCTGCCCTCGGGGCTTCCACGGCAGCAGCACCGTCTGCAGTCCACGAATATTGCATTAATATTATGGTCCTCTCAATTTTTTCCTATACAACATAATAAGGAAAGCAGAGCACATACCTTGTGACTCATTCAGCCGCTCGTTCACCAGCGTGATATCGGCATCAATAGCTCCAATCTGCCTCCTTAGTTCGGCAACTTCAACATACTAGTCGGCTGCCGGATCCTTACACACCTGCGCATATATACGGTGCAACCATTACCTACACAATATGATCCTCCGTTTGCCGCCTAGGGCGGGCAACCACAGTCTCAGGGGCTACTATCCATATGGAGCACACCTAGCGTGTGCCTCACGGCCAAAAAATTATGTACTTTTAATTACATACCTCAACGCCTCTTAGCAGGCTCGTAAATGCTTCATTCAAACCGCTTGTGGCAGATGGAATCTTCTTGAGCACAGTGATCATTAATGAGCGGTGCTCCTCCGAGAGTGCGGCTCATTCCAGAAGGCCCGTCAGTATGTCCGATCGGATACTGAACTGTGCCGGACCCCTCTCATCGCCGCCCTTGGGAGCCGAGCGCTTCGGGCTCAGGGCGGCTGAAGATTAGCTTCTGACTTCGGCAGATCCGGACTCCTCCGTGACAACACCTCGGGGTCGCCCGCCTCATGAGGCGGAGAGGTTGGTGGGGTCTCACTCTCCATCATCTCCGGAGGGAGATCCCCCGAAGACGAACTCTGTCGAGAAGAGCTGCTAGCCGGACTGCAAAAAATGGATCATGGTTATTGTTTGCTGAGAAATGCAGTACCTTCGAATTTGCGATTAACTCATGGCTCGGTTGAGGGCTAGCCCGTTGGCGGGCCAGACGTGATGAGGGCGCCCTTCGGGGCAGGGTCCCCGGGAGACGCTTTCTTCCCCTGCTTGGGCACCTCCGTCTCCAAGTCTTCGGAGGCGGCCCTCTTCTTCCCGCGCGGGGAGGAGGCTTTAGACTCCCCTCCCCGGCTATACTCCTCTAGGGAGGTAGCAATTCCCCCGGTTTGGATGTGCAATGTGTGAAGTTCGGCTTCTCTGTTCTTCCCTTCGTCTTTCCCTGAGGGCATTTTGCTAAGCACCCGGCCAAGCATCTTGGCTATGGTAGGACTAGGCGAGCCTTCGGGAAGTGGCACCGGACACCTGTTTCTCTCCGCCTTGCTGAGCCACTCCTGGCCACGAAGGATTTTTAGAATAATGATTATGACAAATATAAATGAAGTGTCCGGTTTCGGGGTTACTTACTTGGGTATCTAGGCGATTGTAGCTTAGGCCCGCATCCTCGGTGGTGCCCGGACACTTTACTTGTGGTCCGAAGAATAATTTACACATCCCTTCGAGCTCAGGCCGAAGAAATGTAGAATAGTCCGCGGACCCTCTGGATTGAACTCCCACATCCGGAGAGGCAGGCGTTTGCACGGCAACATTCGTCGGATTAGCATTGCCTGAATTATGTTGACAAGGTTAATGTCCCTCTCAAGAAGCTCTCGGATGCGGCTCTGTAGTGTTGGTACATCGCTAGCCGACCCCCAATCCCGTCCTACATTGGTCCATGACACCAGTTGCGATGGAGGGCCCGAGCGGAAGTCAGGGGCAGCCACCCACTTTGTGCCTCTGGGAGCCGTGACGTAAAACCACCTCCGCTGCCATAAATCGGATACCTCCGGGAAAGAACCCTCTGGCCATGGGGCATCGGTGTTCCTGCTTATTATGGCACCTCCGCATTCCGCATGTCGCCCCTCGATCATCTTCGGCTTTACATTGAAGGTCTTGAGCCATAACTGAAGTGTGGAGTGACATGGAGAAAAGCCTCGCACATAATGATGAACGACGAGATATGGAGGATAGCGTCCGGAGCTAGATCGTGAAAATCTAACCCGTAATAGAACATGAGCCCCCTCACAAAGGGATAAAGGGTGAGGCCCAAGCCGCGGAGGAAGTGGGGAACAAATACGACGCTCTCATTAGGCTCGGGAGTTGGGATGACCTGCCCTGGAGCAGGAAGCCTGTGCTGGATGTCGGCAGTCAGATACCCGACCTCCCTAAGCCTCACAATATCCTCCTCTTTGACCAAGGAGGCCATCCACCGGCCTTGAAGGTTGGATCCGTAAATATTGAAGGATCTGGGGTGTTTAAGTTTGGGTCTCGGGTTTTAGAACTCGAGATACGAAAGGGTGCAAGGGTGGTGGAAAAGAGGTATAGGCCTCGGCCCCTTTATAAAGGGGGTGAATATCAAGAGTCCACAGCGTGACCGCTCGAGACTTATCTAAAAACACGGAGTCATACCAACAGTCGTCGTGGGGTTGCGCATACCCGTATTGATGGAAGATCCCGCAATAAGGGGAACACGATCTCTGCTTTGGAAGGGTGTGCCAATAAAACCGCCTCGCAACACGTGTCGAAGTGGGCTAAGAAAAACCGGTTCGTGTTGGGCCGGGCCACGATGCAGGAGCACGACGAACCAAAAGTCGCCAGCAGAGCAGATTTATGCTATGCTCTCTATGGCGGTATGTGAAGATCATCTTGTAGACCCGGACATGGTTGAGGTGTTCGATGATTACTATTCGGAGATGGAACCCGCCTTGCAATGCCGAAGATAAAACTGCATGCCGGACTCATCGTCATTGAAGCCTGGTTCAGGGGCTACTGAGGGATTCCTGGATTAGGGGGTATCCGAATGGCCGGACTATATACTTTGTCCGGACTGTTGGAGCGTGAAGATACAAGACTCAAGACTCTGTCCCGTGTCCGGATGGGACTCTCCTTTGCGTGGAAGACAAGCTTGGCGATCCGGATATTATATTTCCTTCCTTGTAACCAACTCCGTGTAAACCCTAGCCCTCTCCGGTGTCTATATAAACCGGAGAGTTTGGACCTTAGAGGGACCATCACAATTATAATCATCATAGGCTAGCTTCTAGGGTTTAGCCTCTACGATCTCGTGTTTGATCTACTCTTGTACTACTCATATCATCAATATCAATCAAGCAGGAAGTAGCGTTTTACCTCCATCGAGAGGGCCCGAACCTGGTAAACATTGTGTCCCTTGCCTCCTGTTACCATCAGCCTAAGACGCACAGATCGGGACCCCCTACCCGAGATCCGCCGGTTTTGACACCGACACTGAAGAAAAGTACGGCGACGATCGCCATACAAAGAGCTATCCAAAACGCAAGCTGCTGCCAGAATTCGATGACGAGGCCGTTCCACGAAAGATCAACACAGCCAGGAGGCCGGACAAACCACTTCATAACTGCAACAGAGCAGCTAGTGACACCGCACACGATTTATGTGAGCTCCTAGATAAGAAGGCCGGCGTGGATAGGTCCATCTACGGATCTAAAAGACACACCCCAGCGCAGGACTATGGTCACCAAAAAGATCATACCAATCGGATACCAGCTCGGAATCAACACCGGACACAACAACAGCCGATGGCATGCCACAACACGTCCAGACACAGAGGGGCTGCTCACCCCTTGTGCTTCACCGAAGAAGTACTGGACCATGAATTTCCACAGGGTTTTAAACCTGTGAACATAGAGGCATACGACGGAACGACAGACCCAGGGGTCTGGATCAAGGATTTTATCCTGCATATACACATGGCTCGTGGGGATGACCTCCACGCCATCACATACCTTCCCCTCAAGTTGAAGGGGCCAGCTCGACACTGGTTGAAAAGCCTCCCCGAAAATTCAATTGGAAGTTGGGAGGAACTCAAGGACGCTTTCAGGGCCAATTTTCAAGGGACTTAGGTCCGGCCTCCGGATGCGGACGATTTAAGTCACATAATACAACAGCCCGGAGAGTCCGCCCGCAAGCTTTGGAACAGATTCCTCACTAAGAAGAATCAAATTGCCGATTGTCCGGATGCCGAAGCCTTAGCGGCCTTCAAACACAGCATCCGCGACGAGTGGCTCGCCAGACACCTCGGCCAAGAAAAGCCGAGGACAAAGGCAGCCTTAACAAGCCTTATGACCCGCTTTTGCACGGGCGAAGATAGCTGGTTGGCCCGTAAAGGCACCAGCGACCCAAGCACATCAGAAATAAGGGATGGCAACGGGAAGCCACAGTGCAATAAAAACAAATGTCAAAACAAGGAAGACAGCCCGGACAACACAACGGTCAACGCCAGATTCAGGGGCTCTCGACCCGGTCAGCAGAAGAAGCCATTTAAAGGCAGCAAAGAGGGACCGTCCGGTCTGAACAGAGTCCTGGACGGACTGTGCCAAATTCATGGCACCCCCGAAAAACCTGCGAACCACACTCACAGAGAATGCTGGGTGCTACATCTTGAGCTTGCGTTGGTTTTCCTCAAAGAGGAGAGGGTGATGCAACGATAGTAGCATAAGTATTTCCCTCAGTTTTTGAAAACTAACGTATCGATCCAGTAGGAGGCTCCTCAAAAGTCCCACGCACCTACACAAACAAACTGAGAACTCGCAACCAACGCAATAAAGGGGTTGTCAATCCCTTCACGGCCACTTGCGAAAGTGAGATCTAATAAAGATAGTAAGATAAGATAAATATATTTTTGGTATTTTATAATATAGATGCAAAAAGTAAAGATGCAAATAAAAGTAGATTGAAAGCAAATATGATAAGAGATAGATCCGGGGGCCATAGGTTTCACTAGTGGCTTCTCTCAAGATAGCATAAGTATTACGGTGGGTGAACAAATTACTGTCGAGCAATTGATAGAAAAGCGCATAGTTATGAGATTATCTAGGCATGATCATGTATATAGGCATCACGTCCATAACAAGTAGACCGACTCCTGCCTGCATCTACTACTATTACTCCACACATCGACCGACTCCTGCCTGGATCTAGAGTATTAAGTTCATAAGAACAGAGTAACGCATTAAGCAAGATGACATGATGTAGAGGGATAAACTCAAGCAATATGATATAAACCACATCTTGTTATCCTTGATGGCAACAATACAATACGTGCCTTGTAACCCTTTCTGTCACTGGGTAAGGACACCGCAAAATTGAACCCAAAGCTAAGCACTTCTCCCATGGCAAGAAGGATCAATCTAGTAGGCCAAACCAAACTAATAATTCGAAGAGACTTGCAAAGATAACTCAATCATACATAAAAGAATTCATAGAAGATTCAAATATTATTCATAGATAAACTTGATCATAAACCCACAATTCATCGGATCTCGACAAACACACCGCAAAAAGAGTTTACATCGAATAGATCTCCACAAGAGAGGGGGAGAACATTGTATTGAAATCCAAAAAGAGAGAAGAAGCCATCTAGCTAATAACTATGGACCCGTAGGTCTGTGGTAAACTACTCACAACTCATCGGAGGGGCAAGGATGTTGGTGTAGAAGCCCTCCGTGGTCGATTCCCCCTCCGACAGAGTGCTAGCGAAGGCTCCAAGATGAGATCTCGCGGATACACAAGGTTACGGTGGTGGAAATTGTGTTTCGTCTTGCTCCTGGATGTTTTCGGGGTACGTAGGTATATATAGGAGGAAGAAGTATGTCGGTGGCCGCCCGAGGGGCCCACGAGGCAGGGGGGCGTGCCCTACAGGGGGGGCGCGCCCTCCTATCTTGTGGGAGCCTCGGCTGTTTCTTGACTTGCACTCCAAGTCCTCTGGATCACGTTTGTTCCAAAAATCACGCTCCCAAAGGTTTCATTCCGTTTGGACTCCGTTCGATACTCCTTTTCTTCGAAATACTGAAATAGGCAAAAAACAACAATATGGGCTGGGCCTCTGGTTAGTAGGTTAGTCCCAAAAATGATATAAATGTGTAAAATAAAGCCAATAAACATCCAAAAGGGGTAATATAATAGCATGGAACAATCAAAAATTATAGATACGTTGGAGACGTATCACTGGGTCTTCAAGCAAGCCGGCAAATTAAACGCCGAACACAAGGGAAGGGAAACACCAAGTGAAGACGAGGATGAGCCTCACCAGCCGAACACTGGGGGACAGAAAAAAATTCCCACCAGAGGTAAAAACAATAAACATGATCCACGCGACTCACACATCCATGAGAAGGCACGAATGCACGCTCAGAGACGCATACGCTATAGAGCCCGTCGTACCCACACCTAACCATTGGTCGGCTTGTCCGATCACTTTCGATCACACGGACTACCTGACTAGTATTCGGCGCGGAGGATCAGATGCCTTGGTGCTCAACCCAATAATCGACGGATACCATCTTACTCGCATCCTCATGGACGGTGGTAGTAGTCTCAATTTAATATAATAGGACACTGTCCGCAAGATGGGGATAGACTCATCCAGAATCAACCAAGGCAACACCACCTTTGAAGGGGTAATACCAGGCGTTGAAGCCTACGGCAGGGGCTCCATTGCACTGGAGGTAACATTCGGCTCCCCAGGCAACTCCAGAAGCGAAGAACTAATCTTCACCATCGCACCCTTCCAGAGCGGCTATCACACATTTCTTGGGAGAACGGCCTTCGCCCGCTTCAACGCAGTACCGCATTACGCCTACCTCACACTCAAGATGCCCGGTCCACGAGGCGTCATCACTGTTAACGGAAATATAGAGCGCTCTTCACGCGTGGAGGAATATGCGACGGCTCCATCGGCCGGATTCTAAGTGGCCTCCAATACCAGAAAGCATGACTGGTCGTTAAGACCACGGACACGGTTAGACAAGTCCGGGAACCTGGATAAAACTGGTCCAGGGTGCCATGTACGTAATCCCATAAAGGACACCAGGGGCTTTAGATATTTAATACAGCCCCACTCTTGGCTTGACCTTATTAGCTGGCCAATGTCTTACACATTTACTATCCACCGCACGCTTACCTTATACTCTTCTACACGAGTTTTTCTTTTTTACAGACAAAATTCATGCGATACCCTTCCAGGAAACGGCACAACAGAGACAAAGGCGCAGACATGCAGCAAGGCCCCGCTCACAGGTTTCTCTTTAGATTAAGCCCCTGTGTAAACCTGTTATTGTCTCTTGTTGTTTTCACATCCCATGGGTACTATACCCACAGAGGTTGCTGCCGTTATTGGCATTTCGCCACGACAGATTAATGCACGTACCTGGAACTACAGGGTTCATAAAGAAAGGGCACTCTTCAGCCCATTTTATGTTGCAAAGTCTGAATACCTTCAGGAGTGTTCGGCGTCACGAGTTTGGCCTTGTATGCATCACCTCTGAATCATGTCTTTGGTCAAATGTTGGGTTTGCCCAGCTCCTGGGTTTGCCACCTTACGTTCCGTTCTTATCGGCTAAGGCGGCAAAGGAGAACAACTGCGATTGTGCCCTAGTTATTCCGGATGAGCACCTCAGTAGAGAAAGTCGAAAACTGACTGTCATGATACAGCGAGAGACTATTCAACCACTCGAAGACTTACCGGAATCTTTAGGATTCCTCCGAATTAACGAAGGACCATTTCCCGGTCATGTACACATGCACCCTTATTCGGATGCACGCGAGGGTACTAGGGGATACATAGTAGCCCCACCGTTAAACTCCCATGGCTAAGCGAAAGTGTTACAACTATATAGTCCGGTTGCCTAGTTCGATGTGCGATCACTTCCTTAATGGACCAAGACGTTGGATCAAGTGTGGTTACGCATATTTTTTGGGAACACCCCCGCTTTGTATGTGTGGGGGCTGAAGCCAACGACTGCTAACTTTTAGATTACACATATACATAAAAACGGCCACACAGGAGACACAATAATACTTTCGGGCAAAAAGTATAAATATAGCCTTGTAATTAAAATAACATTGTTTTTACAATGACATGATTTATCACTCGAACAAGACATTCTTCGAGCATTGCGCCTCTATTAAGCGGGCACCTTCTGTTACCTGCTCCAAGTAATGCTCGGTCGGATCCTGGCCTCCCGCCGGATTCTGGGTCGCAATGATGGTGGCCTCCATGTCCGTCCAATATGCTTTAACACGGGCAAGTGCCATCCGTGCACCCTCTATACACGCCGACCTCCTCATACCATCGATCTGAGATACGGCACCGAGGAATTGTTGCACCAAACCAAAGTAATTGTCTGGCTTGGGCCCCTTTGGACAAAGATGGTCTATTACAGACTGCATTGCAAGCCCGGACAGCCTATGAAGCTCCGCCACAACAACCATCTTCTCGCTCAACGGCAACGGGCGCGCGGGAGCATTGAATTGCGACCAGAATAGCTTCTCCACTTCTATATGACCTTGATCCTCAAAAAACTTGGCCGCATCAGCCGTACTCTTCACCAAGTCCGCATACGAGTCTGTAGGACTCCAGCATCGATCCAGGGGAGCATACTTCGGATCCAAAAACTTCATCAGCAATAGGTAGGGGTTTCCAGCCGCGATTTTTCTGGCCTGTCGAAGCTCCTCCCGCACATCCCTGATTTCGGTCCGCATCTCCTTGGCCGCGTTAAGTGCCTTGTTCAGGTCATCCAAATTAACCTGATTCTCCTTTTCCAGTAGCTCATACCGTTCGGTGGCATATTTCAGCTCCACAGCCATTTCGGCTATCTTGTCTTTGCTTCGGCGATGAGCAGCCTATTCGGCTCTCAAATCTTCGGCCGCCTTTAGGGCAGCCGCATTGCTAGCCCGAGCTTGTTCCTTGGCCTGGGCAAGTTCCGCCCCTCAGGGCTTCCACGGCAGCAACACCGTCTGCAGTCCACGAATATCGCATTAATATTATGCTCCTCTCAATTTTTCCTATACAACATACTAAGGAAAGCAGAGCACATACCTTGTGACTCGTTCAACCACTCGTTCACCAGCGTGATATCGGCATCAATAGCTCCAATCTGCCTCCTTAGTTCGGCAACTTCAACGGACTGGTCGGTTGCCGGATCCTTACACACATGCGCATATGTACAGCGCAACCATTACTTACACAATATGATCCTCCGTTTTCCGCCTAGGGCAGGCAACCAGAGTCTCAGGGGCTACTATCCATATGGAGCACACCTAGCGTGTGTCTCACGACCAAAAAATTATGTACTTTTCATTACATACCTCAAAGCCTCTTAGCAGGCTCGTAAATGCTTCATTCAAACCGCTTGTGGCGGATGAAATCTTCTTGAGCACTATGCTCATTAATGAGCGGTGCTCCTCCGAGAGTGCGACTCATTCCAAAAGGCCCGTCAGTATGTCCGGCTGGACACTGAACTGTGCCGGACCCCTCTCATCGCCCCCCGTGGGAGCCGAGCGCTCCGGGCTCAGGGCAGCTGAAGGATTAGCTTCTAACTTCGGTAGATCCGGACACCTCCGTACGACACCTCGGGGTCGCCCACCTCATGAGGCGGAGAGGTTGGTGGGGTATCACTCTCCATCATCTCCGGAGGGAGATCCCCCGAAGACGAACTCTGTCAAGAAGAGCTGCTAGCCGGACTACAAAAAATGGATCCTAGTTATTGTTCTCGGAGAAATGCAGTACCTTTGAATTTGTGATTAACTCACGGCTCGGTTGAGGGCTGGCCCGTTGGCGGGCCTAATGCGGTGAGGGCGCCCTTCGGGGCAGGGTCCCCGGGTGACACTTTCGTCCCCTGCTTGGGCACCTCCGTCTCCAAGTCTTTGGAGGCGGCCCTCTTCTTCCCGCGCTGGGAGGAGGCTTTAGACTCCCCTCCCCGGCTATCCTCCTCTAGGGAGGTAGCAATTCCCCTGTTTTGGATGTGCAATGTGTGAAGTTCGGCTTCTCTGTTCTTCCCTTCGTCTTTCCCTGAGGGCATTTTGCTAAGCACCCGGCCAAGCATCTTGGCTATGGTAGGACTAGGCGAGCCTTCGGGAAGTGGCACCGGACACCTGTTTCTCTCCGCCTTGCTGAGCCACTCCTGGCCACGGGGGATTTTCAGAATAATGATTATGACAAATATAAACGAAGTGTCCGGTTTCAGGGTTACTTACTTGGGTATCTAGGCGATTGCAGCTTAGGCCCGCATCCTCGGTGGTGTCCAAACACTTTACTTGTGGTCCGAAGAATAATTTACACATCCCTTCGAGCGTCAGGCCGAAGAAGTGCAGAATAGTCCGCGGACCCTCTGGATTGAACTCCCACATCCGGAGAGGCCGGCGTTTGCACGACAACAACCTTCGGATTAGTGTCACGACCGGTTTTTCAATAAAAATAATTATTGAGAAAATCGATCTTTAAATCCCAGTATAGGAAAAGTCATCCTCACTGGTAGACAAATACTTGATGAACAGAGGACCAGTAGCATTAAATATATTACAGGGTTGAGCTGAGGCTGCTCAACAATTTATTACAAACTCGCCAATATCTTACATAAGGGCGGTTATGACACATGGATGTGGTGGCATGCTACTAGCTCGAGGTAAAAAGTGGTGGATAACTTGACTCCTAACTGGCAGCTCATCGAGCGTCGAGGTGAGGCTCGATGAATTTATTTCTGGGGTTGCGGAAGCGGATAATACAATGACCAAACAGGATCGCACGGGACTAACTGAGACTCCTCTAGGCATCAGACTCACTATCAAACTCTTCATCCATGAGATCGCCTTCATCAACATCTGGCCAAATCAACAAGCCAGGTGAGTACTTTGAAAGTACTTGCAAGACAGTTCAGACAAAAGATATAATCAATGAATGCATGAATGTGTCATGAATAAAAATGATGCTCATACAACAATAATAATATTTATGCACGACTTGATAAGTAAACAAATAAATGAAAACCGATCGGGTGTCTGGAGCGACGCCTCGAAAGGTAAACAAATAAAACTCATGCCGCAGTCAGGCGTCTAAGCGACACCACATAAAGGGCTTTAAAAGAATTGCCACAGTCGGACGTCTGAGCGACATCACATAAAGGGCTTTAAAAGAAATACCACAGTCGGACGTCTGAGTGACATCACATAAAGGGCTTTAAAAGAAATGCCAGAGTCGGACGTCTGAGCGACATCACATAAAGGGCTTTTAAAGAAATGCCACAGTGGGACGTCTGAGCGACGTCACATAAAGGGCTTTAAAATAAATGCCACAGTCGAACGTCTGAGCAACATCACATAAAGGGCTTAAAAAGAAATGCCACAATCGGACGTCTGAGCGACATCACATAAAGGTCTTTAATAAAAGTAAATACGATTATGCCACCGTCGGACGTCTGAGCGACATCACAGACAGGGCTTATAATAAATGTAAATACAAGTATGCCACCGTTGGACGTCTGAGCGACATCACAGATAGGGCTTGTAACAAAAGTAAATAACAAGATTAGTCCATCCACAAGAATAATCTTTTAACTAGATTTATCACACATGTATTCCATTGGAGTTTTGTCACTGAGGCTGATACCTGACAAGATAAGATGAATATAGTACTTGAACAAAGTATAAGAGAATTGAAAGATTTGAGACTCTGCAGAGTTGATATTGACTGACCATAGCCAACGGATTTCTGTAGTCACGAATGGACTACTTCCGTCTATGGTATTTCAGTAGAAACACATTTAACTAGTACACACCCATTTCACCTCACGATGCCAGGAATCACCTTGGACAACATCCAAGAAAAACTTTGAGACGGGGAGGTCACAACCTCGAATAGCATGGGATCAAATTTCTATACGCGCGCTCTAAGGGGTGCCCCCCTCTCGGTCCCAACCGGAAACACCCATGCCCCCTGACTGGATGACGGGCTTTAATCCAGGGCCATGGAACCGTCATCCCGGCCTCTCTATTTGGTGTGTACCAGGAAAACGATTTACAACTTACTAAGCCATATTCCTTTCGGAAAACATGTGACAGTACAGGAAGGAATGAATGGGAATGTGATTTGTTTCATGATGACACGGGAGTCAAATAATCTGGCATAAGACTGGCATGTCACAACACTGCCATCTTACCCATCCTCATGCCATCACATGGCCATGCAAATATGTATCCAACAACATAATGCTTTCCGAAACTTACTTTCTACTTATGTGCATGAAATATAACATTCAAAGAAATGTTCATAAACATGCCATGACTATACTAAAATGCAAACATGCAACAACCACTCATCATATCAAGAGTTCAAACATGCTTGTCTGGTTCGGAGTAGTCGGAGTTTAACTATGTGAAGTTTGCAGTTCCGTCACCTCCTCCGGTATCTACGGTATAAGAAAAAAAATACGCACGCAACGTAAATACCGTGAGTGTACAGAAAAGTGTTCCAAATATTTTTCAAATAAATATGACAAAAAACTAGACAGAAAATAAAGGTGACAAAAAAGGAATCAATCAAAAATCATTTTCTTTTTAAAAGTTATAAGAGTTTTGGTCCAAGGACCCATTTGTAATGAAACAGAAAACTTCCAGGGGGTCCTGCGGAAAAAACCAGAAAACGGTTCATTTAAAAGAAACGACTAAGAGGCTAACAGGCGGGCTCCACCTATCAGGTTTGAATTTTCAAACAGGGAAAATAGGGTGCGGCTCCGACTTCTTGCTCTTTATGCTTCTGTCTTGGCGTTGGTTTGATTCCATGTTTCCGCCCTGCTTAGGCGTGGTCGTGGGCGCGGCTCCGACTGCCCGTGCACAAATAAGGGGTACAAAGGAGCTCCCCTACTTTAGTACACCGACAAAGTTGCTCCTTCAACTTGGCATTCTCCTCCACAAGATGCACATGCTCACAACACGGGTTAGTAGCATTTGCATTATCAATTAAGACAAAAGTGGCTTTCTCCTTGGTTAGCTTAACTTGGAGTTGATCATGAGACTCCTTGAGGCTAGCATGAGCACCCATCAAAGCCTTGTGAGCCTTGTCAAGTATATCAAACTCCTCCTTCAGTCTACCATGGTCAACCCAAAGTTTAGCCTTCTCGGAATTGAGCACACGAGATACAACAAGAGCATGATCAAGATCTTTCTTTAATTTAGCATGGTCATCGTTGTGTGACTCCTTGAGAGCCAAACAATGAACACGCTCTTCCTCAAGTGCATTAGAAAGATCTGATATCTCATCGGCATAGTCACGACTATGACCTTCCATCTTAGAGATGATTTCTTCATGAGCCTCGATCATGTCATTGGCTTCACCAAGTTGTTCCAAGAGAGCAAGGAAGTTCTTCTTGGATTTGCCCTTGAGCTTACTCATAAAAGACTCAAATTCATTTACTTCCTCATTAGACCCCTCACTTTCATCAATGCAATCCATCAAGAAAGGATTACTAATGATGGTAGTTTTGATGTTGGGGGTTACCTTGTTGGTGGCTTTCGCCATGAGGCACTTGGCAGTGATGTTCTCATTGGGTGAATCAAAGAGGGACACCCGTGGAGTTGTGGCAATGGCAACGGAGGCCATGGCTTCACCATCTTCATCATCATCATTGTCGGTGTCAAAACCGGGGGATCTCGGGTAGGGGGGCCAAACTGTGCGTCTAGGAGGATGGTAACAGGAGGCAAGGGACATGATGTTTTTACCCAGGTTCGGGCCCTCTCTATGGAGGTAAAACCCTACTCCTGCTTGATTAATATTGATGATATGGGTAGTACAAGAGTGGATCTACCACAAGATCAGAGAGGCTAAACCCTAGAAGCTAGCCTATGGTATGATTGGTGTTCGTCCTACGGACTAAAACTCTCCGGTTTATATAGACACCGGAGAGGGCTAGGGTTACACAGAGTCGGTTACAATGGGAGGAGATCTTCATATAGTATCGCCAAGCTTGCCTTCCACGCCAAGGAAAGTCCCATCCGGACGCGAGACGAAGTCTTCAATCTTGTATCTTCATAGTCCGAGAGTCCGGCCAAAGGTCATAGTCCGGCCATCCGGACACCCCCTAATCCAGGACTCCCTCAGTAGCCCCCGAACCAGGCTTCAATGACGACGAGTCCGGCGCGGAAGTTGTCTTCGGCATTGCAAGGCGGGTTCTTCTTCAAATTCCCTATACCCGTCGAATAGTGTCCGGCTTCTAGTGCGTGCTGCCCTCCTCGGCTTCTGTGCCCCATAATGACCATCTTCCACGTGTCAAACGAATGCGAAAAGCCAGGGGATTTT
>NC_057795.1:263648627-263747343 GCF_018294505.1 Triticum aestivum | reverse complement strand
TGAACCGCCCATAAAAGAGACGGGGATTTAGATCCAATTCACACCATCTTCCCTTCGCGAGCCTTCATCAGAGTGCCTTCGACAGGGATCCATTCCACCATGGTCGGTCGGTGCAGCTCCTCCTCTTGGCTTTATCTTGCATGCCGTGAACTAATAGTGTTTCGTTTCGCAGGGTAAATCCTTGAGGCGGAAGGCCGAGCCCGCGGTGGGCAGCCAACAAGGGCCGCTGAAGCCAGGCGGACCAAAAAGAAGTGCGGACCAGATCGAGATTCCGGCGCAACGGTACGGCGTGCAAATTTAACGCCTAGGGTTTATGCCCTTGAGTCTTACTAACGCTCATGATTTTCTTAGAAAGAAGAGAGCCCGCCGGACTATATCCGCCGGCCAAGGTTCAAGGCCGGGTCCGGAAGCAGAGACGGACACGGAGCGCGCCTCGGGCGTTCCTCCGACAGAGGACGCCGACGGGCTATCTGCCACCAATTCAGAGGTGGAGAGTGCCCTGAACCACAGGCGTCGTCGGACTGTTCTTTGTGACGCATGTTTTCCCCAGAGGCGTTGGACGCCTTTAATATAGGAGATGCGTATCTCCGTGCCGCTCAAAATGGTCTAGCCAGAGCCACAGAGCAGTATATAAAAGACATACATGTGAGTAAAATTGAAGGTTATATATGTCAGTAGCCCCCGAGACTTGAAACAGTGAAGATAACTGTTTTAAGGATCATGTGATATGCAGTGTCTTACAAAGAAGAATACGCAACTGTCCCAGGAGCTTGAAGAGTGCAAGGCCCAACTCGAGGCCGCACTGGCCACTTCAGAAAATGCCAAGGGGACGCCCTCAGGTAATATATGCTTCGAAAGATAATTCCGTTGTGAAGTGCGGCAGGTGTGCAACCCTGACGATAATAGTGCAGATGGGGCCGGAGTAAATCCAGACAAGCAACAACTCCTATGCCAACTAAAGGCTGGCGAGAGCGTGCTGACGAGGGTGAGGCAAGAGAAGAACAAACTTTAAGATGCCAATACCCAGTTGGGCGAGGAACTAAAGGATGTTTGTATTCAGCTGTTTGCTTCCGTAAAGGAGAATCGGCGACTTCGACGCGGCATTTTTAGTAAGTGCTTGAACGAATCTTCGAAAAAAGAATTCGGCGGGGAAGTCGATTGACAGAGCTATGTCTGTAGGTCTGCTGACAGGTCGTCCTGCGGAGGAAATGCCCGGTTCAACGGGAGACCTTCTTCCCGAGCTGTTGCAACTGCACGGACGAGTTCGGCAGGCAATGCAGAGCATCATTCAGGCTATGTGGCCATCCCTCTCCATGCCCGAAGGCCTTGGGGAGCTTACAAAGAAGCTGGAGGGAGTGCGGCAGCGCTTCTGATTGTGGAAGATATCGGCCTGTCGTCAAGGTGCCAGGGAGGCCTGGGCCATGGTGAAGACTCGGTACACGAAGGCTGACCCAAACCACATGGCCGACGTCGGCCCTATGGGTCCTGACGGAAAGGAGATCCCTGTCAGCTTAGTATATGGCCAGGTAGAGCTGGCTGCAAAGTATTCCCAACAGGATTGTAAATTAGACCGCCTGTTGGATGGTATTGAAGAAGAATATACCGAGTCGGATTGACTCTGTAATTTAAAATGACATGAAAAATGCCTTCTAGCTGGATTGTAGATCGTTTGTCATTGCGGACCTTTTCGCTTCAACCTCTGGACCCTATAGTCCGGAGTGTGTCCAAATACCCTCTCGATTATGTAAGAACCGGGGCATGCATGGAGACAAGGCGTAGGGGTCATAATTGCTTTAGCAGACAAGTGCCCAATTAGTTATGTTATATTACATGGTTAGTAAGAAACATCTTCCAGGGAGAATAGTTCCGTTAGGGGTTCCTTTCCCTGGGAGGCATGCCCTAAAGTGCATGTCTGAACTGCTAAAAAGAGCAGAAAAGCATCTGGGGGCAGATAAATAAACACGAAAGATTATCTTTTAGTTCACCGACCGAATATTCCCTTAAGAATGCTAGCTTTCGGCTTCATCTAGTCTGAGGTACACATCCGGCTGACCTGGCAGTAACAATCGCAGAGGTGCTCCCTTTACCACCTAGCCGAACGAACGGAATGTAGGGGTAAGCACAGGAGCCAGGCAACCCAGCTTGGCCAAAACTTAAGTCATATCGATGCATATAATGGTGTATAAAAGGTTCATGCGGAAGTGTCACACATGTTTTGGGCATGAGGCCCGTTTTATATAAACTTCTGATAAAGAAGCCCCCAGGTATGATGAGCGCGAGTGGCGCGTCAGGTATGTGCGAACAATGCACATGCAAGCCCCTAAGGGCTTGGGAGAAAAAGGTAGGGAGAAGGAGCGAAATCCTGGACAGCTAATGTGAAAAATAAAAATAAAATAAAAGGGGACAGAGGAAGGAGACGAACACGGAGTCCGGCGCTAGGCGTAGAATCTTCGTAGGCGTGCTGCGTTCCATGGGTTCGGCTCGAGTCGGTTGTCCGATGCGTTTCGCAGACGGTACGCTCCACCAGTCAGTACTTGGTCGATTATGAAGGGACCCTCCCATTTGGGCTTTAGTTTGTCCTTTTTCTTGTCCGGCAGGCGTAGAACTAGTTCGCCAACATTATAAGTTTTGGCCCGTACTTCTCTGCTTTGATATCTTCGAGCCTGCTGTTGATAGAATGCGGAACGAGCTTTTGCCACGTCGCGCTCCTCCTCCAATGCGTCCAAGCTGTCCTGCCGATCGAGCTCGGCTTCTCTTTCTTCGTACATGCGCACTCGAGGTGAGTCATGAATTATGTCGCATGGCAGTACTGCCTCTGTGCCGTATACCATAAAAAATGGTGTGAATCCGATAGTGCGATTCGGCGTGGTCCGCAACCCCCAGAGTACGGAGTCGAGCTCCTCTACCCAGTGTGTGTTAGATTCCTTGAGGGATCGCGCTAGTCTGGGTTTGATGCCGCTCATAATGAGACCGTTGGCTCGCTCGACTTGGCCATTGGTTTGAGGGTGATAGACTGAAGCGTAGTCGAGCTTAATGCCCATGTTTTTGCACCAGACTTTAACTTCATCGGCCATGAAGTTTGTGCCATTGTCAGTTATGATGATGTGGGGGACGCCGTAACGGTGTACGACCCCGGATATGAAGTCTATGACCGGTCCGGATTCGGCCGTCTTTACAGGCTTGGCCTCTATCCATTTGGTGAATTTGTCCACCATGACCAGTAGATATTTTTGCTTGTGGGTTCCTCCTTTAAGGGGTCCAACCATGTCAATCCCCCAGACCGCAAAAGGCCAGGTAATGGGTATAGTTTGTAGGGCGGTAGGCAGCATGTGGCTTTGGTTGGCGAATAACTGGCAACCGACGCATCGCTGCACTAAGTCCTGAGTGTCTGCCCGGGCCGTTGGCCAATAAAATCCGGTACGGAAGGCCTTGCTTACAAGGGCCCGGGCTGCGGCATGGTGCCCGCCAAGTCCGGCATGAATTTCAGCCAGAAGGTCTTGCCCTTCCTCTTCGGAGATACACCTTTGAAGGACTCCGGTTGTGCTTTTCTTATAAAGCTCTCCCTCGTGGACTTTGTAGGCTTTAGATCGCCGCACTATGCAGCGGGCCTTGTTTTGGTCCTCGGGAAGTTCCTTCCTAGTTAGGTAGGCTAGGAATGGTTCTGTCCACGGGGCAATGACTGCCATTATTGTGTGGGCTGACGGTGTTGTTTTGTTGGCGGAGCCACCAACTGTGTCAGAGTGTTCGGTGAGGGGCAGTGCGGTTGTGTCCGGGCTATTGTTTCCGGACTCTCCCTCCCATGATACGGATGGCTTGAACAGCCTCTCTAGGAAGATGTTGGGAGGGACGGCATCGCGCTTGGCGCCAATGCGTGCCAACACGTCTGCTGCCTGGTTATTCTCCCGGGCTATGTGATGAAATTCGAGCCCCTCAAACCGAGCTGACATCTTTAAGACAGCGTTGCGGTAAGCTGCCATTTTCGGATCCTTGGCGTCAAAGTCTCCATTTATTTGGGATATTGCGAGGTTTTAATCCCCGCGGACCTCTAGGCGCTGAATGCCCATGGAGACTGCCATCCGGAGACCATGTAGAAGGGCCTTGTATTCGGCTGCGTTGTTGGAATCCGTGTACATTATCTGAAGTACGTATTGGACTGTATCTCCGGTTGGGGACGTCAGAACGATGCCAGCCCCCAGGCCAGCCAACATTTAGGAGCCGTCGAAGTGCATGATCTAGTTGGAGTATGCGTCGTACTCTTTAGGGAGCTCGGCTTTAGTCCATTCGGCGATGAAGTCGGCCAAAACCTATGACTTAATAGCTCGCCTTGGCTTGTAAGTTATGTCGAACGGGAGGAGCTCGATGGCCCATTTGGCAATCCGGCCCGCTGCGTTGCGGTTGTTTATAATATCATTAAGAGATACTTCGGATGCCACTGTTATTGAACACTCTTGAAAATAGTGTCGCAGCTTCCGGATGCCATGAACACCGCGTATGCTATCTTTTGATAATGCGGGTACTGTGACTTGCATGGAGTTAGGACAGTGGACACGTATTAAACTGGTTTTGGGAGAGGGAACTTGTGTCCATCCGTTTCTCGTTCGACGACGAGCACCGCGCTTACAACTAGATGGGTTGCCGCGATGTATAATAGCATTGGTTCGCCCGTGTTGGGCGTGGCCAGGACCGGATTTGTTGCCAGTATGGCTTTTATTTCTTCGAGTCCAGCCGTGGTGGCATCCGTCCACTCGAAGTGTTTGGTGCACCGCAGGAGGCGATAGAGGGGTAATGCTTTTTCTCCTAAGCGGGAGATAAAGAGGCTTAGAGCCGCCACGCATCCTGTCGATTTTTGTATTTGTTTGAGGTCTTTTGGGGTATCCAATTGTGACAGAGCTCGGATCTTGGCTGGGTTTGCTTCAATTCCTCTACCGGATACGATGAAGCCCAAGAGCTTTCCGGCTGGTACGCCGAAAACGCATTTTTCCGGGTTGAGCTTAATGTCATATGTTTGGAGATTGTCGAACGTGAGCCTCAAGTCGTCTACTAGAGTATCGACGTGTTTGGTTTTGACGACCACGTCATCTACGTATGCTTCAACTGTTTTGCCGATCTGGTTGGCCAGACATGTCTGAATCATGCGCTGATATGTCGCCGGCGTTTTTGAGCCCGAAGGGCATCTTGTTGAAGCAGAATGGGCCGTATGGGGTGATGAATGCCGTTGTGGCTTGGTCTGACTCTGCCATCTTGATTTGGTGGTAGCCATAGTATGCATCGAGGAAACACAATGAGTCGTGTCCTGTGGTGGCGTCGATGATTTGATCAATTCGGGGGAGCGGGAAAGGATCCTTTGGGCATGCCTTACTTAGGTCTTTGAAATCGACACATAGGCGCCAGGATTTGTCCTTCTTTGGTACCATCACCAGGTTTGCTAGCCAGTCCAGATGTTTTATATCTCTGATGAATCCGGCTTCTAGTAGTTTTGCTAGCTCTTCTCCCATGGCTTGTCTCATGGGTTCGAAGAAACGCCGCAGAGTCTGCTTAACGGGCTTAAACCCTTTTAGGATGTTCAGGCTGTGCTCAGCCAGCCTGCGTGGGATTCCTAGCATGTCTAAAGGGTGCCAGGCAAAAATGTCCCAATTTTATTGCAGGAATTCTCTGAGTGCGGCATCTACATCAGGTTTTAGTTGTGCCCCGATGGAGGCCGTTTTTGTGGGGTCCGTTGGATGGACTTGGAATTTGACTATTTCGTCCGCTGGTTTGAAAGAGGTGGACTTGGATCTCTTATCTAGTATCACATCGTCCCTGTCCACCGTGGAGTGCAACACAGTTAGTTCCTCGGCCGCTAGGGCTTCGGATAATGCCTCCAGGGCCAGTGCGGCTGTCTTGTTTTCGGCGCGGAGCGCTGTGTCCGGATCACTTGCAAGAGTGATGATTCCGTTGGGTCCGGGCATTTTGATCTTCATGTACCCATAATGGGGTATGGCTTGAAAAATTGTAAATGCTTCTCGCCCTAGCAGAGCGTGGTATCCATTGCTGAACGGGGCAACTTGAAATGTGACCTCCTCGGATCTGTAATTATCCGGCATGCCGAACACCACATCCAATGTGATTTTCCCTGAACAGCACGCTTCCCGGCTTGGTATTATTCCTCTGAAGGTTGTGTTGCTTTGCTCAATGTGGCTCCAGTCTATTTCCATTTTTTGTAGGGTTTCCTCGTAGATGAGGTTAAGTCCGTTGCCGCCGTCCATGAGTACCTTTGTAAGTCGGAAGCCGTCCACTATCGGACTGAGGACCAATGCGGCTGGTGCTCGGGCTGTCCGGAATTTAGGTTCGTCACTGGCATTAAAAGTAATAGCCGTGTCACTCCATGGGTTTATTGTTGCTACTTGGTAGACTTCGGTAAGGTTGCGGAGGGTTCGTTTCCTTGCATTGTTTGATGCAAAGGTCTCGAAGACTGTCGACACCGTACTGGCGTTTCTGGGGTGGTGTTCTTCGGATTCTGGAGTTAGAAGCTCCTCGCCACTTCTGGCCACCTGCCGGAGTATCCAACATGCTCTAAGGCTGTGAGTTGGTGTGACTTCCCCTGAACTATGAATTTTACAGGGTCCATTGAGCCATCCCTCCAGCACGGTCCTATACCCTATAGAGGGTTTTTGTTTTTTGATGTTTGGCTCAGGTGCCTGGCGATAATGCACCCTTTTGTTTCGGACTCATGTTGTATTCAGGGCCGGATTGTCCCAGAATTTATCTTCGGTTTTCCAAACGCTTTTTGTTGCATAGTACTTTCGTACTATGGATGTCAAGTCGGTGAAGCGTGTAATTTTGCGGCGACTTATGGCATTGAGGATTCTGATGTCCATGCAGTTGTTACAGAAGAATGAAATTGCTTCTTCCTCACAGTAGTCCTTTATCATGTTCATAACCAGGAGGAATCTGGCCCATGAGTATTGTACTGTTTCCACGGGCACTTGTCGTATTTGGGATAAATCCCTTATAGTTGGGTAGACAGGTGGATTTAAATCCGAACCTTGCCTGATAAAATATTTAGGGGCTAGGAAGTTTCCAAATTCGGAAGCTTGCTTTCTTGGACATTATTCAATGAATCAGGCCTGCTGCCTGACCTTAGGTTCAGGACTTGGGCAACATCCTCCCCTCCGCGGGTATCCGGCTTGGAGGGGTCGGGAATCCGGACACATCTGGTCCTTAGAGCGGGCGAAGATGCGCCGCATTGTTCCTCCACCACTTCAACGTGGTGGGTGACCTGGGGAGAGGCGATCTCTCTTTGATCGGGTTTAAGCCTAATTTGGTTGTAATCTGTAGCGACTCCCAGGGCGGCAATGTGATCCAGGAGCTCATTCAGGGAAGAGAGCTCCGTCGGATCTAACTGCTCGGCGAGTTCCGAGCTGATGTGAAGATTGCTTTCGATGGCCTGAGAGGTCATCGTCGGCGCGGCAGCCGAACGGGCGGTCATCAAAAACCTGCCTAGCCGGAGAGTTTGGCCGACAGCCAAAGCTCCTTTAGCAATAGCGCCGTCTTTAAAGACGGGGTGCGGCATCCTTCCTGACGGTGATGACACAGAGGAACTCTCAGTGAAAGCACCAATGTCAGTGTCAAAACCGGCGGATCTCGGGTAGGGGGTCCCGAACTGTGTGTCTAGGCGGATGGTAACAGGAGGCAAGGGACATGATGTTTTTACCCAGGTTCGGGCCCTCTCGATGGAGGTAAAACCCTACTCCTGCTTGATTAATATTGATGATATGGGTAGTACAAGACTGGATCTACCACGAGATCAGAGGGGCTAAACCCTAGAAGCTAGCCTATGGTATGATTGATGTTTGTCCTACGGACTAAAACTCTCCGGTTTACATAGACACCGGAGAGGGCTAGGGTTACACAGAGTCGGTTAAAATGGGAGGAGATCTTCATATCGTATCGCCAAGCTTGCCTTCCACGCCAAGGAAAGTCCCATCCGGACGCGGGACGGAGTCTTCAATCTTGTATCTTCATAGTCCGGGAGTCCGACCAAAGGTCATAGTCCGTCCATCCGGACACCCCCTAATCCAGGACTTCCTCAATCATCCTCATTGTACTCTTCTTGTGACACCAACCCTTTGGTCGGAGTCTTCTTGGTGAAGTTTTTCTTGTTGGGGAAGGACTTGGCTTTTTCTTTTCAGATGAGCTTGCCACCATTGTCTTCCCTCTTATCGTAAGGGCACTCCGCAAAAAAGTGGCTCACATTGCCACAATTGTAACATGTCCTCACACATTGCTTGCCCTTGATGCCATTAGAGTTGTTCTTGTTGAAATTGGGCATTGAGTTCTTCTTGCTCCAAAATTGCCTTGAAGCGAGAGCCATGTGCTCATGATAATCATGTTTCGTGTCTTCGGGGTTGCTCTCCTCATGTTCCTCTTCTTCCACACTAGCCGTGGCCTTCAAGGCAAGGTTGGGCTTCTTTGCTCTTTGAGAATGCAACACCGCATTGTCGACGGTCTAGTCCAAGATCCTCATCGCCACAAACTCATCCAATAGGTCAAGGTGTGGAAGTCCGGCCTTTGACGGATGACGGAGGACATGGCCTTGTGGTAAGGCATCATGGCCTTGAGGAACTTGCGCTTGATCCAATTGTCTTCCGTATCCTTGCTCCCTTGATCTCGGAGTGAGACCGCGAGACTGGTTAATCTCCGGTAAAGCTCGCGAGGTTCTTCGTCTTCATTCATTGCAAGCTCATCGGCTTCATATTGCACCACTTCATAGTTGGAGCGTTGAATGCTTGCGCTTACCTTGTAAATGGAAACAACATGTTGTCATGCTTCCTTGGCCATGGTGAATGGTCAGAAATGCGCAATATCTTCAGATGGAATTGCATCTTGGATGATGAAGAGAGCATTCTCGTTGAATTGATAGTCCGTGGCTTCTCTAGGGGTGAAGTTGCTTGGGTCATGCGGATAGAATCCTTGCTCAATGAATCTCCAAAGATTAGTATTAACATGATTTAAATGACATTTGAAATGATAGACCCAAGAGTCAAAATCCTTATTTTTCACAATCTTAGGAGGAGGATCAACATGATTCAAATGAGTGGAGGGAACCGGTCCTCCATAAGTAGGTGGAGGTTAAACATGGGCAAAGATGCTGCTACCATTTCTACCACTCGATAAAGGAACTTTATCACAAGAAGCTTCCACCTTATTGGAGTTAGCATCCGCCACCTTGTTAGTGGGAGCGACCACTTCCAACGGTGCGGTGGATAACTTAAGACCATCAAGAAACCCCTTGAACATGTCTTTGATCTCGGTCATCATGGAGGTTTTCAATGTGTCCAAAGCCACATTCAATTCCTCACGTGAGACCGGGGATCCCCCATCGGCCGTAGACGAAGAAGGATTCACACTGGGGTGCTCCTCCTCACCGTCTATGGTGTCAACCATACTCTTTGGATGGTAAAGTCCTTAATAAAGAGACGAAGCTCTGATACCAATTGAAAGGATCGATATAGTTGACTAGAGGGGGTGAATAGACAACTAAAATTTTTAGCTTTTCATTAACAAGTTAAACTTTTCATCAAAGTAGGTTGTCTAGATATGCAACTAGGAGAGCATCCAATGTGATGCAACAACAATAAGCAAACAATCAAGCACAGGATATAACACAATATAGCTTGCACAAGTAAAGGTGAGAGATAACCAAAAGTGGAACTGATGGGGACGAGGATGTGTTACCGAAGTTCCTTCCCTTTGTGGGGAAGTACGTCTCCGTTGGAGCGGTGTGGAGGCACAATGCTCCACAAGAACCACTACGGCCACCGTATTCTCCTCACGCCCTGACACAATGCGAGATGTCGTGATTCCACTATTGGTGCCCTTGGAGGCGGTGACCGAACCTTTACAAACAAGGTTGGGGCAACCTCCACAACTTAATTGGTGGCTCCCAATGACACCACGAAAATTCACCACAATGGACTATGGCTCCGCGGTGACCTCAACCGTCTAGGGTGCTCAAACACCCAAGAGTAACAAGATCCGCAAGGGATTAGTGGGGGGAATCAAATTTCTCTTGGTGGAAGTGTAGATCGAGGCATTCTCTACCAATCCCTAGATAATCAACAAGTTTGATTGGCTAGGGAGAGAGATCGGGCGAAAATGGAGCTTAAGCATCAATGGAGCTTAGGGATGGAAGAGGTAGTAAACTCGGAGAAGAAGACTCCCCTTTTATAGTGAAGGGACAAATCCAACCGTTATCCACTTAACCAGCCCGTGACATGCGGTACTACCGCGCTAGACAAGCGGTACTACCGCAAGCCGTTGTAGTACTACCGCTAGGCGGTGCGGTACTACCGAACCCACGGCAGACACCAGAAGAAGCCCTTTTGCATTGACGCTACGAGCGGTACTACCATGCGCCCTCGTGGTACTACTGCAAGGCAGCGTTCGACTGGGCTGGGAAGGCACGGATGAATAACATTACATTCGTGACTACTTCCACTGAGTTTAGATCAATGCAAAGATCCGACACGGTAGTACCGCATCTAGGGAGCGGTACTACCGCATAGGGCCCGGATGTAAAAAATTACATCCACCCCTACTTTCGCGCGAGTAGCAGTGCTGGACTAGAAGTCATGGTACTACCGCAAGGTGGTGCGGTACTACTGCATCCTCGGACGATACTACCATGAGCCTCTGTGGTACCACTGCTCCCTTGAACAGTACTACCGCACGCCATAACACACTACCACTTGGAGTCATTCATTTTGCAGAGATGCGGTTAACTGATCGGTGCTCCAAAGAGGCAAGAGCAAGGTGGTGCATAGGAACAGACATGTACGTGATGATTCCACCCTAACCTTTCCGAAGCAGACCCCCTCTTAATAGTACGGCTTTCCTACGACTCAAATCCACCAAAAGGGAACATAGAAAAACACCGTCTTCACTAGGCTCCGAGGGGCATCGAATCATCTTGTGCCAAAACATGAGATATCTGAAATTCTCAATGCACACAATTAGTCCGCAAAAGCATTGTCATCAATCACCAAAATCACTTAGGGTGAAATATGCCCTTACAACTAGGAATACCCGAGGTGAAACAAGAACGTGAAGTGCATATTCATGAATACAACTACATCATTCTAGATGACACGGACACGGACAGTGATGAAGATGAAGACAGTGACGAGGATGAAGATAGTGAAGATGATGCTAGAGATCACGATTTTGAGCCCATGGAGTCTTTCGCCGATCGGAACTTCTAGAGGACCACCCTATTAGTTTTCTTCCAAGTAGTTAGAATCATTCGTGAGCTTTGTAATAGTAGTTTAGATAGTTTGTGTGAATCTTGTTTGATATTGAGTGGTGTGAATTGAATGTATTTGCTTCATATGCATATGGGTAGTGAAATCTCTCATAGACCTTATTCTATTCTGTATTCTCACCTCTCTAACCCATCAGATGCCTCTGAGACGTGACCCTGGATTCACTTTCCCGCCGGAGCTCACCTAGTTGTTCCAACAGCAGAATGCCTAGATGCAGATGATGATCCAAAACCAAGGCAGCAGCAGCAGCAACAACAACAACCAACCACCGGCACCAACCCATGTTGACAACTTAGCCCGTTTCCTAAGGTTGAATCCACCAGTGTTCTCTAGCAGCACCGAGCCGATTATTGCAGATGATTGCTCCGCAAGATTGGGAGGGAGCTGACCACTTCTGGATGCAAGGATGCGGAGAGAGTGCGCTTTGCTGCACATCAGCTTGATGGACCCGCAGCCTCTTGGTGGGAGAATTTCACCACCACTTACCCCATTGCTACAATTACATGGGATCAGTTTCAGCAGGCCTTCCGCACCGCACATGTCTCGGCTGGAGCCATGAGTTTGAAGAAGCCTAAGTTCTGCAACTTATGCCAAGGGAGTCGTACAGTGGGGCAGTATGTGGATGAGTTCGGCAAGTTAGCATGCTATGCCCCAGATGATGTGGCCACAGATGTCGTGAAGCAGGAGAAGTTTCTTGAGGAACTCAATGTTGAGCTGATTATGCAGTTGATGGTGGCAACCTTCAACAACTACCAGGATCTGGTAGACAGGGCCCTCATGATTGAAGGCAAGAAGCAGAAGATAGATAACCGCAAGAGGAAGTATGGACAGGGAAAGTATAATTTTGGAGCTCAGCAGAAGCCTTGCTATTCCCCGTACTCGGGAGGACACACTCATCATAACCATGGAGGGCATAACCATAGAGGCCATTCGCACAATGGAGGAAGTTCACACAACTACAGTGGCCCTAAGAATGGTAATGGGAATGGAGGAAGCAACAGTCAGAGTCGTTCCAACCCTGCGACACCCGCCAAGAAAGATCTGAGTCACATTACCTATTTCATGTGCGGGAAGACTGGACACTACGCCACTAAATGTCCTCAGGCAAAGAATGGAAATGGAAATGGAAGCTCTGGGAAGAAGCCCAACCCTTTCACCATAGGTCAGATGATACACGTTAGTGTGGAGGAAATTGAGGAAAAACCCATTAAGATTCTCGAGTTTGCTAGCCGAGCTACTCGCACCAAAGTCATCAAGTTTTGCAAGGTTCAGTGGAGTCACCATACGGAGTAGGAAGCTACCTGGGAGCGTGAAGAAGACCTCCGCAAGGACCACCCACACCTTTTTGCTGACCAACCCGAATCTCGAGGGCGAGATTCATCTTAAGGGGGTAGGTTTGTAACGTTCCAATTTTCAATTTGGATGTTATTCATAGATCATTCATATGCATCCATGATTTATGCATTTTGTTGCTTTTGTTTTGGTTGCATTTTGATCCAAGAGACCTTAAGCAACTCAGGGACCGATTTGAGAGAGCTGGGGGTTCCACAAAATTCCATTTTTTATTTATCAAAATTTGGTAAATTGGATCAATTTGTTTTTCAAAATTCTTTTCCAATTATTGTAAAATAAAGAAAGAAGATAAAATGACTTCTTCAAAATCAACAAAGAAATATTGGAAATTGAATTTTGAACTTTTGGAGATTTTATTTGATTTTATTCGCTAGTTTATTTATTTCTTAGCGGAGTAATTAGTACTATAATGTTTGTTTTTAGTTTAGGCATTTAGGCCCAAAAACTGTTCACTAGCTCACTAATAAGGCCATATTATTACGTGAATTTTCCTGGTATTTTTTAGGATATTATTTATATTTATTTTAGCATGTTTTGTCTCTAGAAAAATTGTTTAAAAAAAATATTTTCGCCAGACCGGGCCAGCCCAGCACCCGCCCAACTCACCCGCCGACCGACTCCCTCCTGGAGTCCGGCCGCGCCACGCCCCGCCGCCGCTGGAGTCCGGGTCGGACTCCTCCTCCACGCCGCCTCCTTTTCCCCCTCCCCGCCGCCACGCCGCACCCCGCCGCCACCCGCAAGCCGCCACCGCCAGACTGCACCCCGCCACCGACGCCGCCGGCTACCACCACCACGGAACCCCGCCGCCACCTCTCCGCCCGCAGCCGACATCGACACTGCCGTCTTCTCCGTCGCCGACGGCTTAGATCTTCTTTTCTGTTTTTTTTCTGAACGTTCTATTTAGTGAGAATTCGCTCGTTAGCTTCTGGTAGCGAACGTTTCTGTTCTGTTAGGTTCTGTAGCGAACATTCATTCGATAGTTTTTCCTTTTTATTTTAGTTTTCTGCTAGGGACCTATTCGTAGTTTTATTTTACAGATTAGTCCCTTTGTTTGAAACTAGCACAACTTTTTTCTCGTTTGTCCAAATTCGATGAAACCAATGGCAAAATCTTTAGAGTGATCTCACTATCCAGTAAACCAACTTGAACATGTTTTTGCAGATTTAAAATTTGAGTTTAGTTCAGATTTGAATTTGATCTTGTTTTGTTCGTGTCTTGAGTTTCGTAGCTCCGTTTTAGTTGATTGTTTTTTGCAAATCGTAGCTAATCACATGTACCTTATGTTAAGATCTAATCCACATGAATATAATGCTGTTAGATTTTTTTCTGTTTAGATTACTTATTTGCTTGTTTTCGCATTTTCTGGATCTTTTCTTCGGTTTTCTCTTTGCATTGTTTGCTTGAGTGCTTATGTATGCTATTGTTTGTTTATGCAAGATTTTCCGGAGTGCGAAGCTTGTTACTACGAATCCCTAGAGTTTTCCGATCGTCTGCAAGGCATGTTACACTTTCATCATACTTTTCAATACCCTATTTTTACTATGCATTAGTTTTACCCCTCAAAGATTTGCATGAGTAGGATTGGGAACATGAGGTTTGGTTGTAGTTCATGAGGTAGGAACCTATTACCTTTGATCACCCCGGGAATATACGTTATGCTCATATATTGCTTAGCCATGCTCGTAGACGAGGATTGGTTCGTGTGATTCATGAAAGTTGTGATAGATAATAATTTTGAACAACATTAAGGTGGAAACTTTAATACACATCTGGGTGGATTGGTTGGGGCACCTGAAGAAACTAGTGCTTGCCCATGGGAATCCCGGAGTACCCGTGTGATTACCCTCGGTTTGCCACCCAGGCTCAAAGGGATCATATGATATTTCCTGCCTAGAAACTTCCCTGTGCAGCCACAAGCCATTATGGGCTCTGGCATAGTTTAGTAAGTTGTGTGACCTCTTTTAGTGGTGGACGAGCAAATGTAGGGGAAAGTAGGTGTACCGGTCTACCCAGTGTAAAGAGTTAATGCTTCGGAAAGACTATGTCTCGATCTTCCGATCATGGATGCGGTCGAGTCTTGTGGGGAGAAGTGTGCAAACCTCTGCAGAGTGTACAAATTAATCATTGTTAACCGTGTCCCTGGTTATGGACAATTTGAGTATCTGGAAGTGGATATTTTATTGATGTCATCACTCTTTAATTAATGTATTGGGTTTAATGATTATATGTGATTAATTTTGGGATTGAGTTGGAGGAACCTTCTAAATATTGGCATAAACTTGGTAGTAAATAAAATTGATTCCTTTGTTGTAGGTAAAAATTAGCTTTATGCAAAAATTAAACTTAGAGCCTCCACCAGCCAAATATGCGTGTAGAAATAGTCTCTTTCATTCATTTGCTCTACAGTGTAACTCTGCCAGCATATTCCATGTGTTGACCTACATGGCTGCAACATCTCATGTTGCAGAGTTTACCGACAAAGAATAAGGTGCCCTAGGTCATTGACGTGCACTTAGTTATGCCGTTGGAGTTGATGGACTCATTTATCTTCAAAGCTTCCGCAGTTACTTTATTTAGATGGCCTTCAGCCATATTGTTTTTGTAATAAATACTCTTTATGAGGACCTCGATGTAATAAGTGTGTGATTGAACTCTGTTATAATTCCTTGAGTATTATGTGTGTCAGCATACCGATCCAGGGATGACACTTAAGCACAGAGACTTCGATCCATTGGGATCGTGGTCTCTACAATAACTCACATACTTATTGCAAAAATTTATTAGCTATCAAAACAAAGTACTACACACATGCTCCTAGGGGGGTAGATTGGTAGGAGAAGACCATCGCCCATCCCTGACCGCCACTAATAAGGAAGACAGTCAAAGAATAAATCATGCTCCGACTTCATCACATAACGGTTTGCCATACATGCATGCTACGGGAATCACAAACTTTAACACAAGTATTTATACCAATCCACAATTTCTCACTAGCATGACTCTAATATCACCATCTTTATATCTCAAAACAAATGCAAGGAATCAAACTTCTCATAGTATTCAATGCTCTTTATATGAAAGTTTTTATTATATCCCTCTTGGATGCCCATCATATTAGGACTAAATTCATAAGCTAAGCAAATTACCATGCTATTTAAAGACTCTCAAAATAATATAAGTGAAGCTTGAGAGTTCAATAATTTCTATAAAATAAAGCCACCGCCGTGCTCTAAAAAGATATAAGTGAAGCACTAGAGCAAACTGCCTAGCTCAAAAGATATAAGTGAAGCACATAGAGTATTCTAATAAATTCACGATTCATGCGTGTCCCTCTCAAAATGTGTGTACAGCAAGGATGATTGTGGCAAACTAAAAATAAAAAACTCATATCATACAAAACGCTGCAAGCAAAACACATATCATGTGGTGAATAAAAATATAGCATGAAGTACATTTACCGATGGAACGAAGACGAAAGAGGGGATGCCATCCCGGGCATCCCAAGCTTAGATTCTTTGTTGTCCTTGAATATTACCTTGGGGTGCCTCGGCAATCCCCAAGCTTAGGCTCTTGACACTCCTTATTCCATAGTCCATCAAATCTTTACCCAAAACTTGAAAACTACACAACAGAAAACTCAACAGAAAACTCGTGAGATCCGTTACTATAATAAATAAATCACCACTTTAGGTACTGTTTTGAACTCATTCTAAATTTATATTGGTGTTATATCTACTTTATTCCAACTTCTACATGGTTCAAACCCCCCGATACTACCCATAGATTCATCAAAATAAGCAAACAACACATAGAAAACATAATCTGTCAAAAACAGAACAGTCCGTAGTAATCTGTAACTTCAAAAATTCTGAAAAACATTAGGACAATAGGGGCAATTAATATATCAATCTTGTGTAAAAAAATCAGAATTTTTCAATGCTTCGGTGAATTTGAACAATTCTGTTACTGGACGCAAAAGTTTCTGTTTTTCAGCAAAATCAAACCAACGATATACCAAAGTATCCCAAAGGTCTTACTTGGCTCAAACACTAATTAAAATACCAAAACACAATTACTAAATAAGTAATAATGTGTATTTATTGAAAACAGAACCAAAACAGAAAACATAAAAAATAAAATTGGGTTGCCTCCCAACAAGCGATTTCTTTAAAGCCTTTTAGCTAGGCATTGATAGTTTTAATGATGCTCACATGAAAAATAGAAATTGAAACACGAATAGATCATCATGTAGCATGTGAAAAACAAGTTTAAGTCTAACATACTTCCTATGCATAGGCATTTTGTAGGGAAAATATTTATCTAGACAAGCACAAACTAGCATATGCAAGGAAGAGGAAAGAAACAATAACAATCTCAATGTAACGAGAGGTAATTTAGTAACATGAATATTTCTACAACCATATTTTCCTCTCTCATAATAATTGCATGAAGGATCATAATCAAATTCAACAATATAGCTATCACATAAAGTTTTCTCTACATGATCCACATGCAAGCAAAATCGACACTCTTCCAAAATAGTGGGATTATCATCAAATAAAGTCATGACCTCTCCAAAACTACTTTTATCAAAAATTGCATAATATTGATCATACTCCAAATATGTGGGATAGTTTTTACCTAAAGTTGACACTCTTCGAAACCCACTTTCAATATTATGGCAAAGATATTCATCATGAGGCTTAAATAAATTTTCAAGAACATAAGAAGCTTTATCACCCCAATCATGATCATTGCAATAAGTAGTGGAACATAGCAAAACTAGCATCCCCAAGCTTCGGGTTTTGAATATTATTAGCACAATTGACATTCATATAATTTATAATAGCATCATTGCGATCATGCTTTTCTTTTAAGGAGCTATCAAGTGTGGGTGCAATAGCAATAATTTCATGTTTAACATAAGGAACTATAGCAAGTTCATCTCCATAAGCATAATTAATATTGGCATCATGGCCATAAGAATAGTGAGCATCACATTCATTAAGAGGGGATATTTCAATCAAATCAAAGGAATCATAATTATCTATAGATTCGTGCATATCATTATTTTCTTCCAAAGCATCGGACATTATTTCAATAAATTCTTTAACATGGGCATTAGAAGCATAGTTTTCATAGCAATATTTAAGTATGTCAAAAGTTTCAGATTTGTAGAGAGTAATATCATACTTTTCAATCACAGAAGCAACTTCATAAGCACCCTTAAAAGCAACAAATTCTTCAATTTGTTCGATATCATAGTAACTATAAACACCTTTGGTATAAGAAGATAGGATTTCATTGTCATTAAACTAACATAGGTAGGGAAGGTGTTTTTTAGGGTTCTCCAAATAACAAGTAAAATCATAAATTTCACAAATATTCCAAGGATAGCATAGCAAACAATTTATTTGATTCCATAAGAGTACCCCTTTTTGAGACAAATAGTGATGCACAAAATGCGCATGCTCATCTAATGATTTCCCTCAACTAAACTAGTTGGGGTTTCAGCATGAGCACATATGGATCAAAGAAGATCCAAGTAGAAAACTTTAAGTGTATCCTTATCAATAGAGTTTTAGCAAGAAAAGATACAAGCAAATAGAAGGCACATGGAAACACAAGTGAAGATAGCAATAAGGCATACGGAAAAGAAGGCGAATAAAAAGGCAAATGTTTTTGTATTTTTCTAAAAACATTTTAGAAATGGGGGAGAGTAAAACGAGAGGAAAATGGAAAATAATGTAACTACAAGGGATGAGAGTTTATGATGGGTGCTTGATGGGCTTGATGTATAACCTCCCAGTAACGGCGCCAGAAATTGGCAAGTTGACGGGAGGCTAATCTTGACTTGGTGTGAACCTCCCTAGCACGGCGCCAGAAATTCTTCCTGCTACTTCTTGAGCTTGCGTTGATTTTTCCCTTGAAGAAGAAAGAGTGATGCAAAAAAGTAGAGATAAGTATTTCCCTTAGTTAAGAATGAAGGTATCAATCCAATAGGAGGCACAAGCAAGTCTCCAATCTATGCACCTGCACAAACTAACAAACACTTGCACACAACACGAAAAAGGGGTTGTTGATCCCTTCATGGTCACGAACAAGAGTGAGATCTAATAGAGATAGGTATAAAAGATAAATAAAAGAGCAAACTAAAGTAAATATAAATAAATTGCAGAAAGGTATTTTTGGATTTTTTTTGGTTTATAGATCTGAAAATATATGATGGAAAATAGACCCTGGTGAGGGAGTCTCGGATTAAGGGATCCTCGGAAAGCCGGACTATATGCGTATGCCGGACTGTTGGGCTATGAAGGTACAAGATAGAAGACTTCGTCCCGTGTCCGGGTGGGACTCTCCTTTGCGTGGAAGGCAAGCTTGGAGATTCGGATGTGAAGATTCCTTTCTCTGTAACCGACTCTGTGTAACCCTAGCCCCCTCTGGTGTCTATATAAAACGGAGGGTTTAGTCCATAGGACAAGAACAATCATAATCGTAGGCTAGCTTCTAGGGTTTAGCCTCTACAATCTTGTGGTAGATCAACTCTTCTAATACTCATATCATCAAGATCAATCAAGCAGGAAGTAGGGTATTACCTCCATCGAGAGGGCCCGAACCTGGGTAAACATTATGTCCCCCGCCTCCTGTTACCATTAGCCTTAGACACGAAGTTCGGGACCCCCTACCCGAGATCCGCCGGTTTTGACACCGAAATTGGTGCTTTCATTGAGAGTTCCATTGTGTCGTCACCATAAGACTTGATGGCTCCTTCAATCATCAACAACACAGTCCAGGGTGAAGTTTTGCTCCCCGGACAGATTTTCGTATTCGGCGGCTTCACACTGTGGGCCAACTCGCTTGGCCATCTGGAGCAGATCGACAGCTACGCCCCTGGCCATCAAGTCAGGTTTGGAAGCTTGAACTACACCGCCGACATCCTCGGAGACTTGATCTTCTACGGATTCAAGCCCATGACAGTCGTGCCCTACCGCCACGATGAACATGACCTAAGTCTGTCATCAGACTGTGTGCAGGAGATTGTGCCTGTAACCGCACTGGCCCTAGATCTAGAGCAGAGCACGCCATCCGAGGACAGGAGGGTCAACCTCGCCACGGAAGCCGCGGACTCAGCGGCGCTAGAGCCGAACACATACCTGACCTCCAACGAGGCATGTGTCATCGGAACCTCGGACTCATCTCCGGCCATAGGCTCCGAACCGCGTGTATCCGCACCCAGCGAATCTGACCGGGCGTCGATCTTAGAGTTCAGCTCCGTGGACATCTTCCAACACTGACCCATAGGTGATGTTTTGAATTCATTAAAATCTCTCTCCCTGTCAGGAGATTCTTGGACGAACTATGTCCGGCTCGAGTGGGAAGCGGACGACGAAAAGATTTGTTATGCACCCACCACCCACTTTATAGCCACTGTCGACGATTTGACCGACAAGCTTGATTTCGACTCCGAAGACATCGACGGTATGGACGACGATGCCGGAGAGGAATAGGAACCACCACCCACAGGGCGCTGGACAGCCACCTCCTCATATGATATGTACATGGTGGATACACCCAAACAAGACAATGGCGATGACATAAAAGTTCCAGTTGAGGATAAACCTACTGAGAAGCACCAAAGCGCCGATGCCAGCGGCGCCGCTCTAAATCACGCCATGGTAAAAACGGCGATACCAGCACAAGAGAAAATAGCACTCTAGACGATGTCAAAGACGAGGAAGACCCCGCCAAGCCAAGTTTCGAACAGGCTGAACGGGAAGACGGGCGAGCCAGCCCCGATAAACAGGTCGTGAACAACGACTCCGAGGACAACAATTACATGCCCTCTCCGAGGACAAGGTGAGCCTCGGCGATGAAGAATTTATCGTGCCTGAGGATCCCATTGAGCAGGAGTGTTTTAAGCGCCAGCTTATAGCCCCGGCAAAGAGCCTGAAGAAGAAGCAGCAATAGCAGCTTCAAGCTGATCAAGATATGCTCAGTGTAGATGGACTGAGGCCCGGGCAGCCGAGGAATACGGACTCCAACGCCCAACCAAAAGTTACCCGAAGCGCAAATTGATACCTCAATTCGATGACGAGGCACTGGAGCGAGCACTACCAGCACATAATGCGGCTGTCCGACCACCACGTGGTCAAGACAAAGCGGCAATTCAGCCCGAACACCAGGCGGCACCACGTTGCCGAACAAATAGAAACACAACAACTCGGGGATACACACATGACCTGCGATACGACTTGGAGAACAGAGCAGGCCAGACCACTGCACAACGACGGCCACCACACCGGATATAAGAAATACACACCTGTCCAGGCTGAATACCGCAGACCGGCTCCATTCGAGCTGCGTCGCGGTGTAGCTCGACACAGAGGCGCCGCACACCCCCTATGCTTCACCGATGAAGTAATGGAACATGAATTCCCAGAAGGGTTCAAACCCGTAAATGTTGAATCATATGATGGAACAACAGATCCCACGGTATGGATCGAGGACTTCCTTCTCCATATACATATGGCCCGCGGCAATGACCTCCATGCCATCAAGTATCTCCCGCTAAAACTCAAGGGACCAGCTAGGCACTGGTTGAACAGTCTTCCTGAGAACTCCATTTGTAGTTGGGAGAACCTATAAGATGCATTCCTTGACAACTTCCAGGGCACATATGTCCGACCTCCGGATGCCGGTGAGTTATGTCAAATAATGCAACAGCCCGGAGAGTCAGCCAGGAAATTCTAGACTCAGTTCTTAACTAAAAAGAACCAAATCATCGACTGTCCGGATGCCGAATCCCTAGCGGCCTTTAAGCATAACATCCGCGACGCGTGGCTCACCCGGCACCATGGCTAAGAGAAGTCGAAGTCCATGGCAGACCTTACGACGCTCATGACTCGCTTTTGTGCGGGCGAGGATAGTTGGCTAGCTCATAGCAACAGCACCTCAAGTAAACCTGGCACTTCTGAAGCCAAAGATAGCAATGGCAAGCCCTAATGCAACAAACACAAGCATCGAAATAATGGCGATAACGCCGAAGACACGGTTGTCAATGCCGGATTCAGTGGCTCCAAGTCCGGTCAGCGGAAAAAGCCATTTAAGAGAAACAATCCGGGCCCGTCCAGCTTGGACCGCATACTCGATCGTCCATGTAAAATACATGGCACCCTCGATAAATCAGCCAATCATACCAACAGAGAATGTTGGGTCTTTAAATAGTCTGGCAAGTTAAATGCCGAAAACAAGGAAAAGGGACCACAAAGCGATGACGACGAGGAACCCCAACCATCAGATATAGGGGGATAGAAGAAGTTTCCTCTCCAAGTTAAAACGGTGAATATGATATATGCTACCCATATCCCCAAAAGGGAGCGGAAGCGTGCACTAAGGGACGTCTACGCGATGGAGCCAGTCGCCCCAAAATATAACCCGTGGTCCTCCTGTTCGATCACTTTTGATCGAAGGGACCATCCGACTAGTATTCGTCATGGCGGTCCAGCCGCACTGGTGCTAGACCCTATCATTGAAGGATTCCACCTCACACGCGTCCTCATGGATGGTGATAGCAGCCTGAACCTGCTCTATCAGGACACGGTGCGCTAAATGGGTATTGATCCCTCAAGAATCAAGCCCACCAAAACCACCTTTAAAGGTGTCATACCAGGTGTAGAGGCCTTTTGTACGGGCTCAATCACACTCGAAGTGGTCTTTAGATCCCCGGATAATTTCCAAAGCGAAGAATTAATCTTCGACATTGTCCCCTTTCGTAGTGGTTATCACGCACTGCTCGGACATACCGCATTTGCTCATTTCAACGAGGTGCCGCACTATGCCTACCTTAAGCTCAAGATGCCCGGACCTCGCGGTGTCATAATAGTCAATGGAAATACTGAGCGCTCCCTCCGTACTGAGGAGCACACCGCGGTCCTTGCAGCAGAAGTACAGAATAGCCTTCTTAGGCAAAACCTCAATTCGGCAAAAAAAAGCCCCCGGACACCGTCAAGTGAGTCCAAGCTACTCTGCAACAGGACCGTCCGGCTCGTCCAGAGCTCAGCTAGCAATACGGCCTTCGTCCCGGCCCCAATAAAGCGGTGAAAGTCGGTGTCGCGCGTACACAACTATGCACCTAAAATACCATGGGCATGGACAGAGGCACAGCTAGACCTCGGTCCACAACGCGGCTCAACCGCTACTGGATCCGTACACCTTCACTTTCTCTATTTTTTCATGCTTTTTTCTCTTCTCGAGGCCTTTTCTGATAAACATGCTCATCGGACCCGTAGCGGGACGGATACGCCAAGAAAGCTAGGGGCTCGTACGTACAAGGGAATACCCAGGTGGTCTCTGCTAATGATCATCGTACCTATTTTAAATACTCGCACGCAGCTCGCTCTTGGTCATGGCATGTTAAATAGCCTTATTTGCTTATTGTACTACTTGTACACATACGCCTTGGCGTATTAATCAAATTACAATGAAAATTAATTGGCAGTGTTTGCTTATTACCTAATTTTTTTCCTTGTCTATTTATTTTCAATTGCACCCGTACATTCTGGTACGACTTAATTCACCAGGGGCTTCATTGTACCCCATAACACAGCAAGAAAGTCTGAACACTTTTATAGTACAGTTCGGCACCCCGAACTTATAGCATTCTATGCATCGGCTCCGAATCATGTCTTTGGTCAATAGTTGGGTTGCCCGACTCCTATGCTTGCTACCATACCTTTCGCTATATCGGCTAGGGTAGTAAAGGGAGAACTACTGCGATTGTGTCCCGGTTCTTCCGGACGAGCACCTCAGTAGAGAAAGCTAAAAACTGACTGTCATGATGCGGCAAGAGCTGGTCAGCTATTTGAGAGGTTTTCAAATTGTTAGAGATTTTTTTCCGCTTTATGCGAGGAATCGGTCTTATCCGATTAGGCGTGTATAGCGCCCCAACTTCAGCCTTCTGAATACCAGGGGCTACACCAAAATTTAAAATTATAGAACTCCTATGGCTAAGTGAGGGTGATAAAGCTGTATACTCCGATTGCCTTGTTCGTTGCACTAAACACCTCCTTAAAGGACCAAAAATTTGGGTAAAGAGTGTTTAGATTTATCCCAAACACCCCTGTACTAGCTACATGGGGGCAGAAGCCGACGACTGGCCAACTCTCAGATTTTATAAACGGCCGCACAGGAGGTAAAATTTTAAAACAAGCATTATGTTACATAAGGACCTTGTTCCATATTATAGGACAGGATAAAATAATGCTTTCAGGGGAAATGATATCCTTAGAACATTGCTCCGCCATAAGGCGGGATCCCTTCATGACACTGTCATAGTACATCTCGGGCTTGCGGTGCTCCTTGCCCTCGGGCGGACCCTCGGTCATCAACTTCATGGCATCCATCTTCGCCCAGTGCATCTTGGCGCGGTCGAAAGCCATCCGTGCACCCTCAATACAGACCGACCACTTGACGGCACCAAGCCGAGGGCAGGCACTGACCAGCCGCTTCACGAGTCCGAAGTAGCTACTGGGCATGGGCTCGGCAAGCCATAGCCGGACTATTAGGTCCTTCATGGCCAGTTCAGCCGCCTTGTGTAGCTCGACCAACTATTTTAGCCGGTCGCTATAGGTCACTGGATGTTCTGGTCCAAGGTATTGAGACCAGAACAACTTCTCCATAGAGCTCCCTTCTTCGGCTCGAAAGAACTCTGCAGCATCTGACATGCTGCGTGGCAGATCCGCAAATGCTCCTGGAGAACTCCAAATTCAGGTAAGTAAAAAGAATGTTTCCTTCACATACTTGCTTTGCATAACAAAAGCCTTACCCGCCACGATCTTCTTGGCCGCCTGGATTTCCTAGAGGGCGCTCTGGGCTTCGGCTCGGGCAGCTTGCGCGCTCTGGCGGGCATTCGCAAGTTCGGACTCTTGAGTCCTAGAATCACGCTCCAAGGACTCGTACTTTTTGATGGTGTCCTGGAGCTCTTGCTGGACCTCGCTGACCCGAGCCTCCTGCTTCTCGTGCGGGGCACGTTCCTCAGCCGCTTTGTCCTCGGCCTTGGCCAATGCCTTCTTGAGGGCCGCTACTTCGATCGTGGCCCCTAATAAAGTTCATGACACTTTAGTCAGTACGAACTTTTCATCCTTCCTAAATGTAAAGCACCGGTTAGTGCATACCTTGGTTGTCCTCCAGCTGCTTCTTCACGAGGCCGAGTTCTTCCTCGGCCCGCTCCAGATTCTGCTTCAAGCCGGAGATCTCTGTAGTATGAGAGGCAGCAGCCAGCAACGACGCCTGCTTGTTCACATAGACATGTTATGCTAGACTCCTGCGAAAATTATTTTGATCCTCTGTTTGGTTTTTCTTTCCGAATACCAAACAGAGGATCAGGGGCTACTGTCTACAAGGTGATATTCTTATACAACTACATTACTTACCTCAAAGCCTGTTAGAAGGCTAATGCAGGTCTCGGTCAGTCCATTTTTGGCGGATTGGACTTTCTCGATCACTGTACTCTTAAGAGTATGGTGTTCTTCCACAATGGAAGCGCCTCGTAGCGCTTCCAGCAACCTATCATGTGACTCTGGATGGACAGAGGTCACCGGTGGAAGCGGCTTGCCCCCCTCGTTCGGGAGAGGCTGCTTGCCTGAATCCGGAGCCACTTGGGTCTCTAGATCTGTATTCAGCTGAGGGCCGAACTGGATGCAACCCCCATCGTAGGGGTCTGTAGGGGTCTTTCCCCCCATGTGTTCGGCTACCGGGGTTCTGATACGGCCGTGCTAACATCCAGTGTACCAAAGAAAACATGCGTCCATTACATTGTCAACTAGAAAGCTAGAGCAGTTCATCAGCTGAAACTACAGCGAGGCAAAGATGGAAAGATGTGGATGCTATGCGTACCTGAGTTTGTGGCTGTGGCCGATCGAGCATGCAATTTGGAACCTAATCAGGTGCACTTTGAGTGCAATACGTGAACATAAATTGTGTGACCGTAGAGTTATACGAGAACCAGAAGAGGTAAAACCAACGTTCCGTACGCCTCCTGATTGGATACGAATCGGCTCGATCGATATTTCTTTGCATGGCAGAATGCTTGGTGCAATTTAATTAGGTATCTCTTGTAGTCCACATACAAAAAGAAGATATATCATCTTTTGGAGTTGTTTCGTCCACTAGTTGGTACGTACGTGAGGTGGTCTTCGGTTGGGATTTAGTTGTTAATTAGATTTCTCTGTTTATTAGAGTCCAGATCTTCCTACCTTCAAGTGTACGAGATTCAAGCCATATAAAAGGCTGGCTTCGGCCAATGTAAAGGGGGGTCAGTTTTAGTTTATTTGTGAGTTATGAACAACATAGTAAAACGTCAAGGTTTTGGGCGACCATACCATGTGTATCATCTGTTATTTTCCCATCATGGAAATTTTCTAGCGACGGAGGGTTGATTATCACATCGACGCCTACATGATGATCCAAGGGGATCATTATTTTTGTTCGTGTATTTTTGTACGCGGGTGAAAATTATTCTTGGAGGTTGCAAGGAGGAACAGGGGGACGGACTGTTAATCAAGCATCGTCGTGAAAGATCGGGCCATCTACGCGCGCGAATTAGCATCTCGCTAGTCCGTGCCTTATCAAGTGGTATTCAGAGCTAAGGTTAGTCACGGCGATTCAATTTGCAATATCGTCCGCGGGGTGAGCATCAAGATGTTGAGCAGGAACATATTGATGGAGGAGGAAGGCATGCGAGGTCACTCTTTTTCACACTCGGTGCATCGTGAACGAACGACGTGTCAATCTGACAATAGATGAGAGTACTGCGGTCAATATGGTGAGCATTGAGGTGGTGGAAAAATTGGGGCTAAAGATGACACCTCTTGAAAGACCATACACGCTGAAGTGGTTCGAAGGTGAAATCCAAATTATGCACCAGATTTTGGTAATTTTTACTTTAGGGAAATATTGTTGTGCGGAATTTTTCACATTTGTCCTGTGCCCATGGTGTCGTGTCATTTGCTACTTGGGAACCCATGGTGCAAACGTGTTGGGGCTATTCGGAATTCCAAGAAAAATAGTTACTCTGTATCATGGAAGGGCCAACAAATCAGTTTTATTCCCATGCCAACAGATGTGTTCAGCTTAGACTGGAAAAACCGTCTTCTAAAAAGAAGAGATCAACAGGAAGAAAGAAAGAAACAAGTCGATGCAACGGCAGAGGAGTTTAATCTTTTGGTACAGAAGGTACAAGATGGTGATGCAAAAGGCCAGCGATGGAGTGTTTTTAAGACACAATGCAAGATCAAGGACCATGCATGTAAGATGATAATTGATGGTGGTAGTTTTACCAACGCCATTAGCAAAGACCTTGTACAAGAATTGGGTTTGTCTATGTGGAGACACCCTCAACCACACCATGTGCAGTGGCTATATAACTCTGGGAAATTAAAAATTACACATAAGGTACATGTGACATTTGCTGTTGGGGATTATGTTGACAAGGTGGAGTGTGACATCATGCCGATGGACTCATGTCAGTTACTATCGTGAAGACCATGGCAATTCAATCATGATTCAGTGCATGCCGGAAGATCCAACACATACACGTTCATGCATGATGGAAAGAAGCGTGTGCTGAAACCGATGATAGACAGCGCAATCACCATAGAGATGCCAATTCTAGAGAAGAAGGTTGTACAGAAATTAAACTCGAAACCGAGCACGGTTTCGTTTCAAGGGAGAGAGGATGATACGGTCGTGCTAACATCCAGCATACCAAAGAAAACATGCATCCATGACATTGTCGATGAGAAAGCTAGAGCAGTTCATCAGCTGAAACTACGGCGAGGCAAAGATGGAAAGATGCGGATGCTATGCGGACCTGAGTTTGCGGCCGTGGCAGATCGAGCCTGCAGTTTGGAACCTAATCAGATGAAATTGAGTGCAATACGTCAACATAAATTGTGTGACCGTAGAGTTATACGAGAACCAGAAGAGGTAAAACCAATGTTCTGTATGCCTCCTGATTGGATACGAATCGGCTCGATCGATATTTGTTTGCATGGTAGAATGCTTGGTGCAATTTAATTAGGTATCTCTTGTAGTCCACGTACAAAAAGAAGATATGTATCGTCCACTAGTTGGTGTGTACGTGAGGTGGTCTTCGGTTAGGATTTAGTTGTTAATTAGATTTCTCTGTTTATTAGAGTCCAGATCTTCCTACCTTCAAGTGTACGAGATTCAGGCCATATAAAAGGCTGGCTTCGGCCAATGTAAAGGGGGGGTCAATTTTAGTTTATTCGTGAGTTATGAACAACACAGTAAAACATCCAGGTTTTGGGCGACCATACCTTGTGTATCATCTGTGATTTTCCCATCGTGGAAATTTGCTAGCGACGGAGGGTTGATTATCACATCGACGCCTACGTGATGATCCAAGGGGATCATTATTTTTGTTCGTGTATTTTTGTACGCGGGTGAAAATTATTCTTGGAGGTTGCAAGGAGGAACAGGGGGACGGACTGTTAATCAAGCATCATCATGAAAGATCGGGCCATCTATGCACGCGAATTAGCATCTCACTAGTCCGTGCCTCATCAGGTTCTGTCCTCCAGCATCACCGGAACGGTCTCCCCTTGGCCCGATATCCTTCGAGACAACACCTCGGTGTTGTCCGCGGCCTTGTGGGAGGTGGCCATCGGAAGGGACCCGTTGTTCATCGCTGACGGGTCCAGTGACCCCTCCAAAGAGGAGGATAGCTCGATGTTGGACTGGGCCGGACTTCAGATGCATGGTCTAACACATTAGAAAATGATAAAGTGAAAAGACCGGAAATATTACCGTGTACGGATACTTACGATTTGGCCGAGGGCTTGACCCTGGGCCCCCACTCCCCGCTGCTGCTAGTGGCTGCGGCGGAGTAGTCCGGAAGGGAGATTTTTCCCTTCTTGGACGCATCGGCCTCCCCATGTGTGGAGGCCTTCCTCTTCTTTTTTTCCCCAGTGGGGGGGACGGGTCTTCTCCTCCTCCTCCTCGTCATATTCGGCGGAGGAGTGCGTCTCGGCGTCTTCGGACATCACATCCGAAACACGCTTGCATCGGAGACCACCTCTGGTCCCCTTGGCCGCCTTCTTGGCTTTCTTCTCCGGCACCTCATAAGGCGCCGGAAACAGCATCTTCGTTAGAAGAGGAGTTTCTGGATCTTCGGTAGCGGACTCGGACATTCAATATGCTCCACTATCGTTACCCAGGCCTAAAAGATTGGCATGGAGGCTTAGGTTCCTCCCACAGATATGCCGGTAAAAGATATACCTTACAAACATAAAATAACTTACCGAATTAGCCAACGTTTTGCGCTAAGCCTGCAATCTTCGGACGTGGGCGGTGGTACCTCGCCGGCCTTAAAAAGCACCTTCCAGATGTCTTCGTGTGTCGTATCGAAGAGCTCCATCAGCATCTGGTGCTTGGCCGGGTCGAACTCCCAAAAATTACAAGTCTGGCTCTGGCACGGAAGAATCCGGCGGAAGAGCATGACCTAGACCATGTTGACAAGCTTGATTTTCTTGCCTATCATGTTCTGGACACATGTCTGGAGCCCAGTCACTTCTTCTGTTGAGCCCCATACTAAACCCTTCTCTTGCCAGGAGGTGAGCCGCATGAGGACTCCGGATCGGAATTCGGGGGTCACCGCCCAGTTGGTGCCACGCGGCTCGGTGATGTAGAACCACCCCGATTGCCACCCCTTTACAGTCTCCACAAAGGAGCCTTCGGGCCAGGTGACATTGGGCATCTTGCCCACCATGGCACCTCCGCACTCCGCTTGTTGGCCCCTCACCACCTTTGGCTTCACATTGAAGGTCTTCAACCATAGGCCGAAGTGAGGTGGGATGCGGAGGAAGGCCTCACACACGACAATGAATGCTGAGATGTTGAGGATGGAGTTGGGGGCCAGGTCGTGGAAGTCCAGCCCGTAGTAGAACATCAGTCTACGGACGAACGGGTGGAGGGGGAATCCCAGCCCACGGACGAAGTGGGATAGAAACACCACCCTTTCTTGGGGCTCCAGGGTAGGGATGATCTGCCCCTTGGCCGGAAGCCGGTGGGCGATGTCTTTGGACAAGTACCCGGCCTCCCGGAGCTTCTTGATGTCCTCCTTCTTGACGGAGGAGGCCATCCACTTGCCTCCAGCTCCAGATCCGGACATGGCTGGAGTGCTTTTTTGGGGCGGAAGAGATGGGTGCTTGGACGCTGGAGCTCGAGAATGAATGAGCAAAGGAAGAAGAGGGCGTGGGCCAAAGAGGGGAATCCTTATCCCTTTATAAAGGCAGTAAAAATCATGCGCCCCTCCCCACTCGCCCTAAATCTCGCTTATTTCCCAACCGACGTGCTGATGGCATGGTTAGGTTACCCATGCCCGCATTGATGATAATCCCGTGATAAGGGGACACGATCTCTGCCTTGACAAGACGTGCCAATGAAACCGCGCCTTGAAATACAGAGGGGCAGGATAAAACGGTTCAAATAAAGACCGGGCCGTGGTGTGATGTCACACTATGACTTGTCAGCAGATTGGACTCGTGGGATATTATACTCTCTACAGTGGTATGTGGAATTTGTTTTTGTAGAGCAGGACACGATTCTTATGTTCAAGATCTACTTTGGAGTATTTGGAGAAGGAACCCGCCTTGCAATGCCGAAGACAATTTGTGTGTCAGACTCATCATCATTGAAGCCTGGTTCAGGGGCTACTGAGGGAGTCCTAGATTAAGGGGTCCTCGGACAGCCGAACTATATGCGTATGTCGGATTGTTGGGCTATGAAGGTACAAGATAGAAGACTTCGTCCAGTGTCCGGATGGGACTCTCCTTTGCGTGGAAGGCAAGCTTGGCGATTCGGATGTGAAGATTCCTTTCTCTGTAACCGACTCTGTGTAACCCTAGCCCCCTCCTGTGTCTATATAAACCGGAGGGTTTAGTCCGTAGGAAAATAACAATCATAATAATAGGCTAGCTTCTAGGGTTTAGCCTCTATGATCTCGTGGTAGATCAACTCTTGTAATACTCATATCATCAAGATCAATCAATCAGGAAGTAGGGTATTACCTCCATCGAGAGGGCCCAAACTGTTGGGTTCTACGGTAGGGTGCATCGACTGCAAATTAAAATTTCCTATGCGTAGAACAACCTGGAACATGCTATGGAGACGGATCACAGTTCGTTACCACTAGACACGCAGTGTCGTGCAGCGAAAGAAGAGTTGGGGCAGCGCGTCCGCGTGGATCGTCTCCTCCTCGTCCGATCTCCCTCGAACATCCGGTCGTCCGATCCCACGTACAAGTTCGCCGGAGCGGCGCAAGTGCACCGCCTCTAACGGTATCTGCGCGTGTAGGAGGAACACCGTGCGGCGGACTGCTAGGTCCGATCACATAGTCGGCAGCGAGTGGAGGTGGCTATTAGCAACACATGCAAAGCTGATAGAGGCAAAGGTGTCCTGTCTTTCGATGAGATGGTGGCTATCATTTTTTGTGGGAGTCGACCTTGACGACCCGACTACGAACGTGCGAGATGTCGCGCCTTAGCAATCCCTAAACCAACTTCTGAGGGGTTATTGAACACGCCGGAGCATGATCAACCTGACCATGAGGGTCTATTTTCCTACGAGCAAACAAAGAACAAGCAAGAAACTGATATTACAATCTGGATATGCCGAATATAAGAGCAAAGCTTTATTAATGAAGGTGGGGTTCTGTGACACCTTTGTCTGGTCGTTGAACACAAATGAAGTACGCAAAGTTGCAGCTATGGCGAACTTTAATCTAAACAAAACCCAAAGTCTAAACGATGCCCCAAGGGTTGTATATATGGAGGAAGAGGGAGGAATTTCGTGGCCCTTGGGGAAGGGGTCCGAAACCAACCCTATATCTTGTTTCCCCACACATACGGACTGTAAAAACATCCTATACTCATGTATTTCGAAAATACATGGGACTGGCCCAATAATAAGGTGACGCAGCACCTAGAATAGCCTCTGGACGAAAGTTATGAAGTAGCATCTTGTATATTTCGTCCAAGGCTTCATGCACTCATTATGGTGGCTTCAACGTCCTGAAATTATCACTTGTAACTCCGTTCTTGTTCCCCTTGCAAATGCCATCATCTCCATGCTTGTTCTTGTTCCAAGGTTCATCCTTCTCAAAGCTAGGCCCTTCATTTGTAAGCAAAACAAATGTGTCCAATTTAGGCAGCATCATATTCTCATGAACATTAGAATCATTACCAAGAAACGAAAGTACCTGGTGATTTAATTGGCGTGCGCGAGCTCTAGTAATTGGTCTAGTATGTAGAGCAGCAGGGGTTGTGGGTGTAACAATGGTATTGATGTCCTCATCATCTTCCCCTTCTTGAAATGAAGTCGTCCTCGATGGAAGCTCATCTTCCTCCCAAATAAGGCTTCAAATATGCAATGTTAAAAGTGGGACTAACCCCAAAATCTGCAGGCAGCTCAAGTTTATATGCATTATCATTTATTTTCTCTAGCATCTTAAAAGGACCATCAGCGCGTGGCGTTAGCTTTGATTTGCGCAAATCAGGAAATCTATCCTTTTGCAAATGTAACCAAACAAGATCTCCAGGTGCAAACACAACATGTTTTCTACCATTATCTCCAGCAAGTTTATATTTAAAATTCATACGCTCAATGTTTTCCTTAGTTAACTCATGCATTTTTAAAATCAATTTAGCACGTTGTTTAGCATCAAAATTAACCTTCTCCGAAGATGGAGGAGGCAACAAATGAATAGGTGCATGAGGTAGGAAACCATACACAATTTCAAAAGGGCACATCTTAGTAGTAGAATGCAATGAACGATTATAAGGAAATTCAATATGAGGCAAGCATTCTTTCCACATTTTCTTATTATTCTTCAAAACAGCCCTAAGCATAGTAGACAATGTTCTTTTGACTACTTCAGTTTGTCCATCAGTTTGGGGGTGATAAGTAGTACTAAAAAGCAGTTTAGTCCCAAACTTAGCTCATAAACATCTCCAAAACTGGCTAAGAAATTTAGTATCACGATCTGAAACAATAGTATTTGGCACACCATGCAAGCGAATAATTTCACAAAAGAACAAATCAGCAACATTAACAACATCATCGCTTTTATGACATGGTATAAAGTGTGCCATTTTCGAGAATCTATCCACGACAACAAATATGCTATCCCTCCCCTTCTTTGTTCAAGGTAAACCTAAAACAAAGTCCATAGATATATCCTCCCAAGGAACACTAGGTACAGGCAAAGGCCTATATAAACCATGAGGATTGAGTCGTGACCCCTGTTCAAGAATTCATCCGATTAACTAGTTAACTTGCCGATTAATCCCTACTCCTAGGGTCACCGAGTAGCCGATAAACCAATAAATCATCTGATTTATTGATTAAATGGACAATTAACTTGACGATTAGCCTATTAATCCTGTACTCGCCAGCCAAACGAGCAGCTACCAGTTAACAATTTCCTCAACAATGGTCGTGACTTAGCTTTTTGACAGGTAGTGCAGTGAGCAACAAAGCGCTCAACATCCCGTCTCATCTTTGGCCAGAAGAAATGTGTAGCAAGTACGTCCTCCGTCTTCTTCACGCCAAAGTGTCCCATTAGTCCTCCTCCATGCGCCTCCTGCAACAACAAAAGACGAACGGAGCTAGCTGGAATGCATAGCTTGTTAGCACAAAACAAAAATCCATCATTAACGACGAACTTGTTCCATGTTCTTCCTTCTTTACAATTCTACAATACATCTTTAAAATCAGCATCATGCACATATTGATCTTTCATGGTCTCCAAACCAAATATTTTGAAGTCAAGTTGTGAAAGCATACTATAGCGACGAGACAATGCATCAGCAATAACATTTTCTTTACCCTTCTTGTGTTTAATGACATAAGGGAAAGTCTCAATTAATTCAACCCATTTAGCATGTCTACGATTCAGTTTAGCTTGACCTTTAATATGTTTCAAAGATTCATGATCAGAATGTATAACAAATTCCTTGGGCCATAAATAATGTTGCCATGTTTCTAAAGTCCGAACAAGAGCATATAATTCTTTATCATAAGTAGAATAATTCAAACTAGGTCCACTCAATTTTTCAGAAAAGTATACAACAGGTTTGCAATCTTGTAATAACACACCTCCTAATCCAATTCCACTAGCATCACATTCAAGCTCAAATGTCTTACTAAAATTAGGAAGTTGGAGTAAAGGAGCATATGTCAACTTACCTTTCAACACCATGAAGGCTTCTTCCTGTGCGGTACCCCAAACAAAAGGCACATCCTTCTTTGTAAGCTCATTGAGAGGTGCAGCAATGGTGCTAAAATCTCTCACAAAACGCCTATAGAATCCAGCGAGGCCAAGAAAACTCCTCACTTGTGTGACCGTTTTGGGCTGCGGCCAACACTCAATAGCTTCAATCTTGGCTTTATCAACTTCAATTCACTGTGGAGTAACAACATAGCCAAGAAAAGATACTCGGTCGATGCAAAAGGTGCACTTCCCAAGGTTACCAAACAAACGTGCATCACGTAGAGCAATAAAAACAACACGTAAATGTTCCAAATGTTCCTCCAAAGATCTTCTATAAATCAATATGTCATCAAAGTAAACTACCACAAATTGTCCAATGAAAGCACGTAAAACTTCGTTCATTAATCTCATGAAAGTACTAGGTGCATTAGTTAACCCAAAAGGCATGACTAACCACTCATATAATCCAAACTTAGTTCTAAATGTTGTTTTCCATTCATTCCCCAATTTCAAATGAATTTGATGGTATCTACTACGCAAATCAAGTTTGGAGAATATTGTAGAGCCACTCAATTCATCAAGCATATCATCTAGCCTAGGAATAGGATGACAATAACAAATAGTAATATTATTAATGCCTCTACAATCAACGCACATACGCAATGTACCATCCTTTTTCAGCACTAGAATAATAGGAACAACACAAGGACTAAGGGATTCGCGTATATAACCTTTCTCGAGAAGCTCTTGTACTTGACGCATAATCTCCTTCGTCTCCTCTGGATTGGTACGGTATGGCGCACAGTTTGGCAGTGAAGCACCGGGAATTAAGTCAATCTGATGCTCAATCCCTCGAATAGGCGGTAATCCCGGTGGCACGTCTTGTGGAAAGATGTCAGCGAACTCCTACAAAATGTTAGTGACAGTAGGAGGCAAAGAGGAAGGTGCGTCCTCGAATGAAAATAATGCCTCTTTGCACACAAAAGCATAGCAAAAAGATTTGCTGAAATCTAGCTCATCGATATCAGATTTGGTGGCAAATAAACATGCACTTTTCAATTTAATTTCAGAAGCAACACTAGATGGTTTATTATTAGACTTCATTTGTTGCTCAAATTCTTTTGCCACAATCTGATTTTCACTCTTATTCTTCTCCTGTTTTGCTTTATTAGCTCTATTAATATCATCTTTCAAAATGGAATCATGAGTCATAGGAAGCAAAGTAATATTTTTATCCTTATGAACAAGAGTATACTGATTGTTTCTACCATGGTGTACAGAATTTTTATCAAATTGCCATGGTCGACCAAGTAATAAGGAACATGCTTGCATAGGTACCACATCACAATCAACATAATCAGCATATGTAGAGATACTAAAATGCACACGAACAGTACATGTTACCTTAACCTTGTTGTTGTTGTTGAACCATTGGATGTAGTAAGGATGTGGATGTGGTATTGTGGTGAGAGATAGCTTCTCCACCATCTCCATGCTAGCCAAGTTGTTGCAGCTCCCTCCATCTATGATGACGCACACAAAATGTTCCTTCACAATGCCCTTTGTATGGAACAAATTATGCCTCTGATTTTGCTCAGCTTGTGTGACCTACACACTCAACACACGTTGAGCAACTAAACATTCATACCTATCAGTGTCTTCAGAGACATGTATTGCATCTCATGATCAGAATCATCTCCACCGTGTTCTTCACGTGTAATAAGAGCCAAAGTCTCCTCATCATAGTCACTAGCGGACTCATACCCACCATTCTCAGTAGCAATCATCACACGCTGAGATTTGCATTCTCGCGCATAATGACCTCTTCCCTTACAGCAGCGACAAATAATATTACTTGTGTGCCCGGTTGATGTCATGGAAGAAGAAGAGCTCTATGCAGGCCCGGCAGGTGCGCTCTTGGCAGATAGCGGTGGTTGTGCCTGCTTTCTTGTATCACGGCTGGAGGTGGCACCTGATGGAGGTGCCGGTGCAGCGGAAGTAGAAGATGCATGCGGTGTCCATGATGAAGGTCGACCTGCAGAAAAGTTAGTTCGAGGCAATGCTTGTCGATCCTGCACTTCACGTTCAGCTTTACAAGCAAGATGGAATAAACGAGTGATATTAGTATACTCCTTATACTCTAGAATGGTCTGAATCTCTCTATTTAATCCACCCATAAAACGTGCAAGCATAGCTTCATTCTCCTCAACAATACCACATCTAATCATGCCAGTTTGTAATTCCTGATAATATTCTTCTACATAATTTTTTCCTTGTCTTAAACGCTGCAATTTTTGAAGCAATTCACGTTGATAATATGGTGGAACCCAACGAGTACGCATAGCAGTTTTCAAAGCAGCCCCAGTAGCTAGAATAGGATATAATCTACAATGTTCAGACCACCATACACATGCAAAACTAGTGAAAGCACAAACAGCAGCAGCAACCCGTCTCTCCTCAGGATATTGTAAACATGTAAACCGCTGTTCAGTTTCTAACTCCCAAGTAAGATATATATCAGGAACATATCTACCCGAATATTCAATTATAGTTTAGGAATATGGTCATTATCTCGTACCTGAGGTGGTGGTGCAGGCCTACCGTTGCGAATATATACCTGAGGTCGACCTGCTGGTGGTGGTGCTGGTGGCTGCACGTAGTTCTGATTTTGATCAACCTCATCCTCGTAATAGTCATCCACCTCTGCAGTAGCAGCAGGAGCTACAGAAGCACCGACAGTAGCAGCAGCAGCACCAGAATTTTGTCCTGGCTCAATAGGAATACGTTGTGCTCGCCCTACTGTATCGCGACATGAAACTGGTGGTGGGAGACGTTTGAGTAATTCATCGAACTTGGCGTCCAACTTGGTGTCAATTGTCTTCTCAATGTCATCCATCTTCTCCATTGCCTTCCCAAAGCTGGCCATCACGTCTTCCACCTGTTGACCCAACATTTGATGAAACTTATCATGAAGCTCCTTGTTCGTCATGTTCTCCCAGTCAATCTCGTCGGCTTGTGGTCCTGCCATAGTTAGCAGCAATAGAAATAGACAAGAATATGATCCTACAGACTACTGGAAAATGGTGGTGGTGGGGTGTCACAAATCCGTCAAGCAAATCTCAAATTCTTACCATTTCTTACCCAGTAGCAGGTGGTGATCGGCAAACATTGTAGTCAAAACTCTCAAAGCTTGGATAGAGCGATTACCAGGGAGAGTCAAACGCACGACGTAGATGTATGTGGAGCTGGGAAGGCTAATAATATGGTAGCGAAAAGGGTCAGCAATAATCAATTCAGAGATGCAAAGTTGAAAAAACGCTCAACGATGGTACTGTGCTGGTCCTAGGCTAGACCGTGCTAGAGACGTGAGCCTAGAACACTAACAAAATCACGGCGTTGCACGTAAACAAGGGAGGAGCACACTCTGATTTTTTCTCTCTTTTTTCACTTTTTTTGCACTTTTTTCCTCGTTTTTTTTGCTCTGCAACAAATTTTTTCGAAAAAGTCTACAAATGGTCTAGAAACTGCCTAGCCAGAATTTTCGAGACTTAGTTTTTTTTAAACTGGAACTATTTTTCTACTGCGGTAACACGGAAGTTCGGGAGTCCTCTGTCACGACTCGGAGTATGGCGTGATCCCGAAATCCAAAACAGAGTAACAAAATACTGGACTCGAACTAGGACTGGTGGCGGAGATGAAACTGGTGGAACTCGCACTGGTGGCGGAGATGAATCTGGTGGAACTCGGACTAGTGGCGGATATATGTTGTAGGTGGACTCGAATTATCGTGATGGCGGTGGATATGTGGTACATGGCTGCGGTGATGACGATGGTGGTAGATGGCAGCGGTGATGACGATGGTGGTATATGGTAGCGGTGACGATGATGGTGGGTATATGGCAGCGGTGACGATGATGATGCGGCGGCATGAAAACTTGTGAACAGAACTCGAAACTCTAAAGGACTAGACACTAAGACCAGCAACTAGACACGACGATGCAACCGCAAATTCAACAATGCAAAACCCTAAAAAGATTATGCAAAGGCTTAGATTGGTTCGGATATGAGGAACTAACCCTAATTTTTTGGCTTTTTCGTGGACTGTAGGTATGAAGAACAGACTCGATCTAAACTATGAAATACTGTAAAATCTCGCCGAGCAACCTGGAAATCTGATACCACTTGATAGAGGCAAAGGTGTCCCGTCTTTTGATGAGATGGTGGCTATCATTTTCTGTGGGAGTCGACCTTGACGATCCGAGTACGAACGTGCGAGACGTCGTGCCTTAGCAATCGCTAAACCAACTTCCGAGGGGTTATTGACCACGCCGGAGCACGATCAACCTGACCACGAGGGTCTGTTTTCCTGTGAGCAAACGAAGAACAAGCAAGAAACAGAGATTGCAATCTGGATATTGCGAATATAAGAGGAAAGCTTTATTAATGAAGGTGGGGTTCTGTGACACCTTTGTCTGGTCGTTGAACACAAACGAAGTACGCGAAGTTGCAGCTATGGCGATCTTTAATCTAAACAAAACCCAAAGTCTAAATGACGCCCTAAGGGCTGTATATATGGAGGAAGAGGGGGGAATTTCGTGGCCCTTGGGGAAGGGGTCCGAAACCAACCCTATCTCTCGTTTCCCCACACATACGGACTCTAAAAAAAGCCTATACTCAAGTATTTCGAAAATACATGGGTCTGGCCCAATAATAAGGTGACACAGCACCTAGAATAGCCTCTAGATGAAAGTTATGAAGTAGCATCTTGTATATTTCGTCCAAGGCTTCATGCACTCATTATGGTGGCTTCAACATCCTGAAATCATCACTTGTAATTCCGTTCTTGTTCCCCTTGCGCATGCCATCATCTCCATGCTTGTTCTTGCTCCAATGTTCATCCTTCTCCAAGCTAGGCCCTTCATTTGTAAGCAAAACAAATGTATCCAATTTAGGCAGCATCATATTCTCATGAACATTAGAATCATTACCAAGAAATGAAAGTACCTGGTAATTTAACTGGCATGCGCGAGCTCTAGTAATTGGTCTAGTATGTATAGCAGCAGGGGCTGTGGGTGTAACAATGGTATTGATGTCCTCATCAAAAGCCCTAACAATATGAAAGTGCAACTATCCCTAGGTGGTTTTGGTAATTCTACATATAGCTCATTGAGCTAATGCTATTTCAAGATAAATATTTCAGGAAAGCTCAATGATTGGCATGGCATGGATGAGAAAAGTGGACCCCTCAAAATGTTAAGGACAAAAGGATTGGCTCAATCTTAAAGCTCAAGACTCTACATTTTCTATTTTAGTGATCCAAGATCACATTGAGTCTATAGGAAAAGCCAATACTATCAAGGAGGGATGAGGTTTTGCTTAATGAGGATCTTGCTCAAAGTGCTTAGTGATATGATCCAAAGCCCTCAACTACTTTCTCACATCCACATATGACCTAAACCAAAAGTCAAACTCAGCCCCACTGATTCTTCCTATCCAGCGCCACCGAGTTCAGATGTCATAGCCACTGCCACAAACCCTAGGCAAATCGGTTTCACCGATAGGGATCTCGGTCTCACCGAGATGGGGTTGCAATCTCTCTGTTTCCCTTCGTAACATTTCGGTCCCACCGAGATGAGCGATCGGTCCCACCGAGATTGCAACGTAAACTCTCTGTTTCCCTTTCGTAACATTTCAGTCTCACCGAAATGAGCGAATTGGTCCCACCGAGTTTACCTGACGAACTCTCTGGTTAGCTTATTACCAAAATTGGTCTCACCGAGTTTGTGTAATCGGTCACACCAAGATTACATTTTGCCCTAACCCTAATCATATCGGTCCTACCGAGTTGCATGTCGGTCCCACCGAAAATCCTAACGGTCACTAGATTTGCTGAATCGGTCTGACCGAGTTTCTCAATTCGGTCCCACCAAGATTGGCAAGTTGTGTGTAACGGTTAGATTTTGTGTGGAGGCTATATATACCCCTCCACCTCCTCTTCATTCATGGAGAGAGCCATCAGAACGAACCTACACTTCCAACTTGCATTTTCTGAGAGAGAACCCCCTACACTTGTGTTGAGGCCAAGATATTCCATTCCTACCATATGAAACTTGATCTGTAGCCTTCCCCAAGATGCTTTCCACTCAAATCTTCTTTCCACCAAATCCAAATCCTGTGAGAGAGAGTTGAGTGTTGGGGAGACTATCATTTGAAGCACAAGAGCAAGGAGTTCATCATCAACACACCATTTGTTATTTCTTGGAGAGTGGTGTCTCCTAGATTGGCTAGGTGTCACTTGGGAGCCTCCGACAAGATTGTGAAGTTGAACCAAGGAATTTGTAAGGGCAAGGAGATTTCCTAATTCATGAAGATCTACCGCTAGTGAGACAAGTCCTTTGTGGGCGAGGCCATGGTGGGATAGACAAGGTTGCTTCTTCATGGACACTTCGTGGGTGGAGCCCTCCGTGGACTCGCACAGCCATTACCCTTCATGGGTTGAAGTCTCCATCAACGTGGATGTACGATAGCACCACCTATCAGAACCATGACAAAAACATCTGTGTCTCCTATTGCATTTGCACTCTCCAAACCCTTCCCTTTACATTCTTGAGTGTTGCATGCTTTACTTTCCGCTGCTCATATACTCTTTGCATGCTTGCTTGAATTGTGTTAAGATTGCTTGAACCGTGCTAAGTTGCTAAAACCGCCAAGAACTAAAATTGGGAAAAGGATAGATTTTTATTTGGTCAAGTAGTCTAATCACCCCCCCCCCCTCTAGACATACTTTCGATCCTACAAGTGGTATCAGAGCTTTGGTCTCCATTTGCTTTGATTTCCATAGCTTTTGGTAGTCATAGCCTTGGTTTCACAACCTAGGAGAGTATGGCGTCTAGCGAGGGAAATTACCACCATAGAGGTCCTTACTTTGATGGTACTAATTTTGCTAGTTGGAAGAGTAGATGAAAATGAATATTCTTGGACATAACCCCGCCGTTTGGGCTATTGTGTGTATTGGCTTGCAAGGTGAATTCTTTGATGGGAGAGAACCGAACCGTGAAGCTACCGCGGAAGAGTTGAAGATGCTGCAATACAACACTCAAGCTTGTGATATCCTCTTCAACGGATTGTGCCCCGAAGAATTCAACAAAATCAGTCGTCTTGAGAATGCAAAGGAAATTTGGGATACTTTCATTGATATGCATGAAGGTACCGACTCCGTCAAGGAATCCAAGTTGGATGTGCTTCAAAGTCAGCTTGACAAATTCAAAATGAAGGATGGTGAAGGTGTCGCTAAAATGTACTCTAGGCTTGCTCTTATCACAAATGATATTGTCAGCTTAGGAAGTGAAGAGATGACCGACAAATTCATCATCAAGAAGATCCTAAGAGCTTTGGACAGAAAATATGATACCGTGTGCACATTGATCCAAATTATGCCCAATTACAAAGATCTCAAGCCAACGGAAGTCATTGGAAGAATTGTTGCTCATGAGATGTCACTCAAGGATAAGGAGGAGCTCCACAACAAGTCAAGTGGTGCTTACAAAGCCTCATGTGAAGCCCCCACATCATCAAGTGAGAAACAAACCTTCAATGAAGAATTGAGCCTAATGGTGAAGAAATTTCACAAGTTCTACAAGAGTAGAAGCAAAGAAAGAAGTTCCAAGTCAAGGTCCTACAATGACAAAAGATCTTCTAGTCGAGAGCATAATTGCTACAATTGTGGAAGACCCGGACACTATTCCAATGAGTGTACGGCACCCTACAAGAGAAGAGAAGATTCTCCAAAAAGAAGAAGTAGAAGAGAAGAATCACCATCAAGAGAGAGAAGGAGTAGAGATGATCGTTATGAACGAAGAACATCCTGGAGAAGAAAGGATTCGGAAAGGAAGAACAAGTCATCAAGGAGCTACACAAAACAAAGACATCAAGCTCATGTTGGTGAATGGGTATCCGGCTCCGACTCCGACAATCACTCCGAGAGAAGCTATCACTCCAACTCCGAATATACTCAAGATGAAGGTGTTGTCGGTCTAGCACTTGTGTCAACCAACTCCTACGACATATTTGATTCACCAAATGAAGGACTTAGAAGATGCTTCGTGGCTAAAGGCCCAAAGGTATCACACCCCGAGTATGTTGATTTCAATAGTGATGAAGATGACTTGTTAGGTGATGATGATTTACTTGTTGACAACTCTAGTGATGAATACTATGATGAAACGTCAATTAATCATGCTAATCAAGATAAAACAAATGACAATGATAAGGAGAGGATTGAGCTTCTAACTAAAGAACTAAACACTCTTAAGTTAGCTCATGAAACTATCTTAGAAGATCATCGAGAACTTTTAAGGACTCATGAGAAGTTACGCTTTGAAAAGCTCAACCTTGAGCAAGAGCATGAGTTCTTAAAGGCAATCAATGATGATCTTCGCAAGAAAATTTCTTCTTACATTGCCAAGCATTTACTCTTATCCACTTACATGCCTCAAGTCAAGTCTAGTAACAAGAACAAGAAAGATTCTTCCTCTAGTAGTAACAATAATCATGCTAAATTCAATGTTCTTGCTTCTAGTAGTTCTCTAGATTCCACTAATGATTCTCTTAGCCAAGTTACACTTGAGCAAGAAAATAGCTTATTGAAGGGAATTATAGAGAAAGGTGTTTACAAGAGCCTTGCCGGGAGTAAGTAATTCGAGGAAATTGTACGCAAGCAAGGAAGGCACCGGAAGAACCAAGGTGTTGGTTTTGAACGAAAGTTCAATGCCAATGGAGTTGAGTGGGAAGAAGATCAGTACCCCAAGACGAAGTTTGTTCCTCAACAAGAGAAGTATGATCCCACTTCTTTCAAAGGGACACAAGCTCAAGATGATCTTCCACCACAAGACCACAAGCAAAAAGGCAAGGACAAGCTTCAAGAGGAGATTGATGCATTTGAAGAAGCTCCTAAGGCCTTGGTCAAGTGGGTTCCCAATACTACATCAAGTTCTACTTCATCAGGTACGACTACAACTCCAAGGATTCCCATCAAGATGATGTGGATCCCGAAGAAGAAGAACTAGAGAGTTCTTGAGGGTGACTCCGCCAACATACTTCACTCTTATCATTTTGGCAAGAACAAGTGCAATCAACTTCCACATCTTGCACTAGTTCAAGGAGTCACAAACCCTCCTGTTGGTAAGACAAGGGACAAGATAACCTAATGCTTTCATAGACATCATCTTGTGTGTGCATCACTCTATGTCTATGGATATCCTTGTTTGTTCCTTGTGGGACTAACCCGTGTAGGTATTGAAAGTGCAACTCACTGCAAAGGATTGCTCCAAATGATCTACATCAACATTGAGCATCCACATCTTCAACACCTACATGAAGTCATCATCGACAAAACCCAAGGTTAGTTCATCCCTCTTAGGGGGATCTCACATCTAGGGGAGCTTTACTCTAAGAATTGAGTCAAAGCAACCCTAATGGTGTGAACACAACAATGCTTTATGTAAAAGTGGTAACCCCACTTGTGCTTAAACGATGAGTATGACCTATGATCAAATGTTCTCATTTGACTCGTAAGTCAATATACTCATATATAGATGACCTAGTCATCGCCAATTGCTTGATAGATGCTAGAATTGGTGGTGCATGCTTTGCCACATATTTCGTTTGCCATTTTATTGTGTGAGCATGTTGGTTGCATATTTTACTCATTCAAGGACATCCACTTGTTGCTTTGATTGTTTGGCTTCTTCTTTTGCCAAGTGGATGGACAGGAATGCCTAAGAACTTTCTCTAGCTATCTATGCTTTTTTTGTCTCAAACTCTATTCATGCTACATCACAAAGTTTGATCAAGTCAGATTCGAACCACTCTGTGTGAGGAGCACTCGGAGTCCCCGATTCGTCATAGACTTAAACATCCAAAACTTCTTTGTGCGTTTCGGTCTGATGGATTCATCCATTTCGGTCATACCGAGATCACTAAGTCGATCTAGGTTTTCGGTGCAACCAATTTGAACTTTTCGGTCACACCGAGTTGCAGTAACTCCTTGTAGTTATGCATCTCGGTGCCACCGAGTTGTTCCACTCAGTCACACCGACAGGGTCAGGCTATATATATCCCCGGGCCAAATTTGGAAATTTCTCCGAACCCCTTCGCCCATGCTCAGCTTGCTCTGCCTCCCTGGGTCTCCGAATTGTCCTCCTCGTCGCGAGCTGCCTCCCACCGCTGGTCTCCGCCGCCGTTAATGGGAATCGTCTCTGTCATTGCCGCCGTAGCAGGTCCATCGCCGCACTTAGGGTATGGACTTGATCCTTGTGCTAATCTCACTCCGATTCCTAGCACATTGTTTTGCCATGTATCTTGCCACGATTGAGATCACTCTATCCAGTGAAATCACTCCATAGATTAGTCGTGGGTTGAAAATTTAGGGTTAGGTTTCCGCCGAAATCATCTCAGACCAACTGAGTTGTAGAACTCGGTGCCACCGATTTGGCTAAGGCCATTGCACATGTGATTATCGGTTTGATCGAGAATTGCAAATCAGTGTGACCAAGTTCAGGACTTTGTGAAACCCTAGCAGTCTCGGTGCCACCAAACTGTGACTCGGTCTGACCGAGTTCACTAGTTTAGGTTCCAAAAGCTGCTTCGGTATCATCGAGTTTTCAAATCGGTAGATCCGAAATGCTCTCTATGGAAAACTAAAACTAAGTTTTTGACTCATTCTTTTGCAAAAACCTCTGTACATTGTGATGCTCATCCAATCTATCTCATCTATATCTATTCACAAGGTCTGCTGTCAGTGTTTGCATCATGTCAGATCAAAATGACAGTCAGAACAGGTCTGAGGAGCAGGTTCATATGAGTGAGGGCACTAGTCCCTCTAGCAGCTATGATGATGGTAGCAGGAGCACACCCAGCAAGTTGCCTAAAGCAGCCACCAGGGCTAGAAAGAAGAGAACCTCAGATTTTGAGGATGAGGACTATGTGGCTATTGAGGATGAGGCCACTTCCAAGAAGAAAGTTCTGAAAAAGGAATATGGCACAGCTGCTGCCACTAAGCCAGGAATGCAGAAGAAGGCACCTGCAAGAAGGATTCCCACTTCCAAACCTAGGAAGGTTGCCACTGGTGAAACCATGAAGTTCACCATTGAGTCTAAAGATGAAGCTGCTGGCCACCACAAGAAGAAAAAGAGAGTCAGAACCACTACTGCCAAGGTTCTTGGCAAGCCCTCTATGAGGAGAGACTCTGAAGAAGAGGAGGAAGAGGTTGCTGCACCAGTACCTAAAGCTCAAAAGATTATGGGAGATGCTATAAGGTCAGGGGCTGCTCCATCAAAGCCCAAAGAAGCTCCCAAGGCAGCTGCTCCAAAGCCCAAAGCTGCACCCAAGAGGAATACAAGGAATATTCCTGCTGGAGAGGAGAACAAGGCCCAGTGCCTGAAGCAGCTATTGAAGAAGAAGATGATGAGTCACATGTCTTGAGGAAGTTGAAGCCCAAAATTCCAGATCACAATGATGCTCATCCAGTAGCTGAGGACATGAAGCTCAGGAAGGATGCAGGACTCAGGCAGTGGAGATTGACTGATCCCTATGCAGTCAGGAGAAGAACTATTGTGGACTACAGGTTCCATACAAAGGAACAGCAGGACTTCTATGAGACAGTGTTGCTTGACAAGAAGCCTATAGTCTATGATATGAGATGGGTGGACTGGAAGTACATCAGGGAAAATGAGGAACACTATCCTGGAGTCTATGATAGTTTCAAGTCTTGTGGAGTAGAGGACTTTGTTGGGCAGAAGCTCACAAAGTGGAATGATGAGCTTATTATGCAGTTCTACTCCACAGCTCATTTCTACCCAGATGGAAGGATTGTCTGGATGTCTGAAGGTACTAGGTACCAATCAACAGTTGAAGAATGGGCAAAATTGATCAATGCTCCTAAGGAGAATGAGGATGACTTGGATGTCTATGCCAAGAAGAAGAAGGATCATAACTCCATGGCACATATGTACAGAGAGATCCTAGATGCTGCTCTTGAGACACACAAATTTGGATCAGTACATTACCTTCTGTCAGGTTTGCCAACAATCAACTGGATCCTCAGGCATACTCTTTTGACAAAGTCAGGTGATCACAAGATGATCAGAGGCCATGCAATTAACCTGCTTCACATATTTGATGTGCCTCAAAAGTTTAAAGTCATGAGCCTAATTGTGGAAACTATCAAGAGGACAGCTACAGATCAGAAGAGAAGTTGTGGGAATGCCCCACAGATCCAGGAGCTAATCGACTCCAAGATGGTCACTGGCACATATCTTTTGGACAAGGATCACATGCCCATATACCAAGACTTTAAGGATAACACTGTGGTAATGGATGAGAATGAACCATCTTCTGTGCAAGCACAAGCAAAGAAGGAGAAGGCAAGGACTGAAAAGGCTGCAAAGATGCCAACCATTGATGAGGCATCTCAGTATCTTCTGAAGAGCAAGCAAGATTAGCTTAGCTACTTGATTGCCTCCACTCTGAGGATTGAGAAGGGATTGGCCACCCTGACTCAAAATCAGGAGAGCTTGGAGAGGATCATGGAGCAGAAGTTCTATGATTTAGATGTGAAGTTCACTGAGATACAGTCACTTGTTGAGCAACTTCAGGATGAAGTGCAGGAGAAGAAGGGAAAGTCTACCACTGATGCATTTGCTAGAGTGCCCAGAGGTCAGAGATCTATTGTAGTGCCAGTTACAAACACCAGAGCAACTTCATCTACACCAGCTACAACTTCAGTGCCACCAGCTCCAGCACCTACTCCACCAGCTCCATCTACATCAACTGATGCCTTCGTCCTTGGAGTCTTATCTACACCACCACCTGAAGACCAAGCCTGAGAGTCGATCTAGCACTATGCATTTTTTATGAACTTTTTGGTAACTTGTTGCCAAAGGGGGAGAAAATGTATAGATCATAGGCTTCGAGAGAGAGAGAGTGTTACTTTTGTTCTCTCTTGTTTTGCTTTTTGGTGGTTGAACTTTGTCATTTGCTTGCTTGATATACTCTATGCTTTTGTGTGATACTTGGATGATCATGTATTTGATCATATGCTACCTTAATGCTTGTTGGATGACATTATCCTTTTATATCTCTATATGATAATTCACTTTGCTTGGTGATGAGTGCATGCATTTAATTATTATCATTTTGAGAGCTCCACCAAGATGTATGTGACATGGAAGAGTAACCCATGATCCTAACTCTTTGTGCATTTGCAGTCCAAAGCAAATCTTAAACTATGCACAAATTTAGGGGGAGCTCTTGCTTATCACATACTTCTCAAAGCGACAATGTTTTTCACTCTTACTATCATTTGTCGAAGCTTTGATCTATATGTTGTCATCAATTACCAAAAAGGGGGAGATTGAAAGTGCAACTATCCCTAGGTGGTTTTGGTAATTCCTAACAACATATAGCTCATTGAGCTAATTCTACTTCAAGATAAATATTTCAGGAAAGCTCAATGATTGGCATGGCATGGATGAGAAAAGTGGACCCCTCAAAATGCTAAGGACAAAAGGATTGGCTCAAGCTCAAAGCTCAAGACTCTACATTTTCTATTTTAGTGATCCAAGATCACATTGAGTCTATAGGAAAAGCCAATACTATCAAGGAGGGATGAGGTGTTGCTTAATGAGGATCTTGCTCAAAGTGCTTAGCGATATGCTCCAAAGACCTCAACTACTTTCTCACATCCACATATGACCTAAACCAAAAGTCAAACTCGGCCCCACCGATTCTTCCTATCCGGTGCCACTGAGTTCAGATGTCATAGCCACTGCCACAAACCCTAGGCAAATGGTTTCACCTATAGGGATCTTGGTCTCACCGAGATGGGGTTGCAATCTCTCTGTTTCCCTTCGTAATGTTTCGGTCCCACCGAGATGAGCGATCGGTCCCACCGAGATTGCAATGTAAACTCTCTGTTTCCCTTTCGTAACATTTCGGTCTCACCGAAATGAGCGGATCGGTCCCACCGAGTTTACCTGACCAACTCTCTAGTTAGCTTATTACCAAAATCAGTCTCACCGAGTTTGTGTAATCGGTCACACCGAGATTATGTTATGCCCTAACCCTAATCATATCGGTCCTACCGAGTTTTATGTCGGTCCCACCGAAAATCCTAACGGTCACTAGATTTGCTGAATTGGTCCGACCGAGTTTCTCAATTCGGTCCCACCGAGATTGGCAGGTTGTGTGTAACGGTTAGATTTTGTGTGGAGGCTATATATACCCCTCCACCTCCTCTTCATTCATGGAGAGAGCCATCAGAACGAACCTACACTTCCAACTTGCATTTTCTAAAAGAGAACCACCTACACTTATGTTGAGGCCAAGATATTCCATTCCTACCATATGAATCTTGATCTCTAGCCTTCCCCAAGTTGCTTTCCACTCAAATCTTCTTTCCACCAAATCCAAATCCTATGAGAGAGAGTTGAGTGTTGGGGAGACTATCATTTGAAGCACAAGAGCAAGGAGTTCATCATCAACACACCATTTGTTACTTCTTGGAGAGTGGTGTCTCCTAGATTGGCTAGGTGTCACTTGGGAGCCTCCGACAAGATTGTGGAGTTGAACCAAGGAGTTTGTAAGGGTAAGGAGATCACCTACTTTGTGAAGATCTACCGCTAGTGACGCAAGTCCTTCGTGGGTGACGGCCATGGTCGGATAGACAAGGTTGCTTCTTTGTGGACCCTTCGTGGGTGGAGCCCTCCGTGGACTCGCGCAACCGTTACCCTTCGTGGGTTGAAGTCTCCATCAACGTGGATGTACGATAGCACCACCTATCGGAACCACGACAAAAACATTCGTGTCTCCTTTACATTTGCACTCTCCAAACCCTTCCCTTTACATTCTTGCAAGTTGCATGCTTTACTTTCCGCTGCTCATATACTCTTTGCATGCTTGCTTGAATTGTGTTAAGATTGCTTGAACCGTGCTAAGTTGCTAAAATTTGCCAAGAACTAAAATTGGGAAAACGATAGATTTTTATTTGGTCAAGTAGTCTAATCACCCCCCCCCCCCTCTAGACATACTTTTGATCCAACACAACGGCACCGAAGTGATCAACCGCATGAGTGTGCCGCACCTCCACTTTATATAGGCGTCCATCACGGGCTCAACACTTGGGCCTCGCACAGACCCTAAAGCCCACAAGTCTACTCGGCCACAATCCGAATATAGCTCGGATTACATCGGACCAGTGTCCTCGGATCCGACCTCGTAGGTTCCTTCCCTTAAGCGTGTGACCCCTTAGGTTCAAGTCGGCTTGGTCGCAGTTCGGATCACCTCCGGACTGCACGGTTGGTAGCGAGCTCTAGCAAGGCATGCCGAACACCAAGCAGACCATGAAGCTAGTTAGGCAAACATGTACATCATACTTCTGTTCCCTTTGCCACACGATATATGTTGTCGGGCTCAAGGCGAGACTGTCATCCTTGTGCTAGCCCGACCTCTTTCTCGTTCCAGTGATACCGACCACTATCCGGATTATCTCATAATCCTTATCGCATGGCCATGCTTATCCTAGTCGGATCACACGAGGGGCCCAGAGTATATCTCTCCTAATGGGAGGGGCAAATCCCATCTTACTCGACCATGTCTCGCAGCATGGGTCTGGACAAGCCTGAAACCTACCTTTGTAACTACCCAGTTACGGAGTAGCATTTGCTCAGCCCAAAGCAGGTCTGTCACCATCCCGAGAACATGCGCCAGCTCAGGTCCTTAGGACATAGAACGTATGTTATACTCGAGACTCATAGATGACATTTCGCCGCGTCTCATAGTTGGGTCTGTCCGACTCGGACCTTATCTCGACTCGGATTCGACTACATTGAATCCGACCAGATCCTTCCGAGTCCATATTATCCGGTTAGCATCCAGTGCTTCATGGCTAGTGAGACCAAGCCTTCGGCCGTGTCACATGATAGTCTAGTCGGCTGCGCGTCCACACAACCCTTTCGACTAGGGACCTTTTAGGACAGTCATCATACAATGCATAGTCCCACAAACAAGTCACGTACTTGCTGATACACATCATTGATAATGTCCAAGGACTATCTTTATTCATAAACACATAGGGAATGTCATCATACATGATTGCCTCTAGGGCATATCTCCAACAGTATCCCACTTTCACTAGAGTAAATCAAATAGACATCGAATGCCCATAGCTCTAACGTGCCCCTCATGCTTGGGTTGTGGAAGCGGCTTAGTCAACGGATCTGCAACATTTGCATCCATGTGAATCTTGCATAACTCTACATCACCATTCTTTACGATCTTTCATATCATGTGATATTTCTGATCTATGTGTCTGACCTTGTGGTGATTCCTCAGCTCCTTGGCTTGTGCGATGGCACCAGAATTATCACAATAAAGGTCCAACAGTTTCACCGAGGCTGGGAAAATACCAAGATCATCCCGAAAATGTCGGATCCAAACGCCTTCCTTTGCAGCTTCACAAGCTACAATGTATTCGGCTTCTGTGGTAGAATCGGCCACCATATCCTGCTTGGAACTCATCCAGTGCTCTGCCCCTCTGTTCAGGACGTACACGAATCCGGACTGTGATCGACAATCATCTCTGTTGGTTTGGAAAGTAGCATCGACGTAACCCCTTACAACGAGCTCTTCCTCACCTCCATAAACTAGGAACATCTCTTTAGTCCTTTTTAGGTACTTCAAAATAGTCTTTACCGCTGCCCAGTGACTCTCACCTCGGTTGGCATGGTATCTACTTGTTAGGCTTATTGCAAAAGCAACATCAGGCCTTGTACATATCTTGGCATACATGATGGATCCGATTGCCGAGGCATACGGATTCCTACTCATCCTACTTCGCTCATCAGATGGCGAAGGACTCTGAGTCTCGCTTAGCCTTATACCATGTGAGAGTGTCAAGAACCCTTTCTTTGCCTCACTCATGTTGAACCGCTTCAACACTTTATCTATGTACGTGCTCTGGCTCAAGCCGAGCAGCCTCCTCGATCTACCTCTATAGATCTTAATGCCTAAAATATAGACTGCCTCACCAAGGTCCTTCATAAAAAACTTGCCATTCAATGACTCCTTGACCAAGTTTAGCATCGAAACATCATTTCCAATCAGTAGTATGTCATCCACATACAAGATCAAAAACACTATTGAGCTCCCACTTAACTTCTTGTATAAACAAGCGTCCTCTTCGCTTTTGATGAAACCGAGACTAGTAGCGACCTCATCAAAACGAATATTCCAGCTCCGAGATGCTTGCCTCAACCCATAAATGGATCTCTTGAGCTTGCATACCTTACTAGCGCTAGTCGGATCAACAAAACCCTTGGGCTATATCATATACACGTCCTCGGTTAATTTTCCATGAAGGAAAGCCATTTTGAAATCCATCTGCCATATCTCATAATCGAAATATGCAGCTATAGCTAGTATGATCCTAGCCGACTTCAGCATCGCTACCGGCGAGTAAGTCTCGTCGTAGTCAATTCCTTGAACTTGTCCATAACCTTTAGCGACAAGCCGAGCTTTGTGGATCTGAACATTTCCATCGACATCGGTTTTCTTCTTAAAGACCCATTTGCAACCAATGGTAGTTACGCCAGGTGGCGGATCAACCAAGTCCTAGACTTGATTCTCATCCATGGACTTTAACTCGAATCTCATGGCCTCCAGCCATGGCTCGGAATCTGGGCTCACCATCGCTTATGCATACGTGGCCGGCTCGTCTCTTTCTAGCAACAATACATCACACACTCTGCGCAATCTTTCTGACCTCCGTGGTTCCGGTGCCGCTTCCACTACGAGTTCCCTGACTGACTCCGGTATCATCTCATCACTAGCCGAGCCGTCCCCGAGTGGTCCTCGAATTTCTTCGAGTCGAACCATCCTCCCACTGGCCTCCCGACTGAGAAACTCTTTCTCAAGGAAAACCCTGTTCTGAGCAACAAACACTTTGTTCTCTTCCCGGTTGTAGAAGCTATATCCCAAGGTTTCCCTCGGATATCCCACGAATATGCATTTATGCAATTTAGGTGTAAGCTTGTCTGACATAAGTCACTTGACAAATGCTTCACAACCCCAAATCTTTAGAAAAGACAAATTGGGACTCTTCCCGGTCCACATCTCATGTGGTGTCTTGTCTACGGATTTTGATGGTACCCTCTTAAGTGTGGAAGCTGCGGTTTCTATAGCGTATCCCCAGAATGGCAAGGGTAAATCCGATTTGCTCATAATAGACCAAATCATGTCCAACAAGGTCCTATTCCTCTGTTCTGACACGCCGTTTCTCTGTGGTGTACCTGGAGGTGTGAGCTGAGGTACTATACCTCGGGTTTTCAGATGATCATCAAACTCTTGGCTCATGTACTCACCTCCACGATCAGATCGTAGAAGTTTTATAGTCTTGTCGTGCTGATTCTCAACCTTGTTCTAAAACTCTTCAAACTTTTCAAAAGTCTCCGACTTGTGCCTCATCAAATAGATATATACATATCTACTCAAGTTGTCGGTAAAAGTCACGGAGTACTGATAGCCACCTCTGGCAGTTGTGCTCATTGGACCACACACATCACTATGAATAAGTTCCAACAGCTCGAACGCCCTCTCGCAACTCTTTGCGAAAGGAGACTTAGTCATCTTGCCGAGCAAGCATGATTCGCATGTCTCGAACGACTCAAAGTCGGACGAAGTTAGGAGCCCATCATCATGGAGCTTCTTCATGCGTTTTAGACTAATGTGTCCAAGCCGGCAATGCCAGAAGTATGTCAGATTTATCTCATTAGGCTTATGCCTCTTGACATTCACGTTATAGACCGGTTCCTGTTCTAGATTCAATATAAATAGCCCATCAACAATGGGTGCATAGCCGTGGAACATACCATTCAAAAATATCGAACAACCATTGTCCTTTAAATTGAATTCATAACCTTGACTCATCAAACATGAGGCAGAAATAATGTTCCGACTAAGTGCAGGGATGTAATAACAATTATTCAATTCCATAATGAATCTGGAAGGAAGCTGGAGCTGCATCGTGCCGACCTCCAACGCAGCAACTCTTGCTTTGTTGCCAACCCTGATGTCAATCTCCCCTTGTGCCACACGCCTAGTTATTACCAGCCCCTGCATCATGTTGCAAATATGAACAACCGATCCGGTATCAAATACCCAAGAGCTACTAGGTATGTCAGCAAGGTAAATGTCTATAACATATGCAATAAGTGTACCTTTGCCTGAAGCAGCATTCCCGGCCTTCTAGCCATGTTCTGCAAGCCACTTGCTACAGTTCCTCTTCCAGTGACCGGTCTCCTTGCAATGATAGAATACAGTCTTCGAGTCTGGTCCAGACTTCGTGCAGCGGCGGAGGTTACCGTCTCTGTGCCCTTTGCCTTAGCCTTTTTCTTGGACCAACTCTTCTTGAACTTAGCCGATTTCTGCACCATCAACACTTGATGCATGCCTTTCTTAATATCCTGCTCTGCCACTTTGATCATCCCATGCAATTCAGTGATCTTCTTATCCAAGCCATGCATATGATAGTTCGAGATGAACGTCCCATAGCTAGGCGGAAGAGAACCCAGAACTGTATCTGTAGCCAGCTCATCCAAGAGCGGGAAGCCCAACCGATCCAAAGCATGCACATATCCGATCATCTTGATCACATGTGGGCTCAGTGGATCACCTTCCTTCAGCTTGCAATCCATCAAGGATCGCCAGACATTGAACCTTTCGGTCCTAGCCTGTGTCTGAAACATGCTCTTGAGACTCTCAATCATATCGTAAGCCTCAACATTTTTGAAATGTTGTTGCAAATCGGGCTCCATACAAGCCAGCATCAGACAGTTGATCTCCGTTGATTCATCAATGAGTTTCTGGTAGGCATTCTTTGTTGTGGCATTAGCATTATCGGCAGGTTCCTCTGGAAGTGGATCCTCTAGAACATGTTCGTTTCTATCGTGCTTGAGAACAATTCTCAGATTTCTATACCGGGTGGTAAAGTTTGTTCCATTCAGTTTATCCTTTTCCAGAATTGATTTCAATGCAAAGTTGGGTTGAGCAGGTGGTGCCATTGATCTACAACAGAAAATATGCAATCACTAAGCAATGTGTTTGTGTAGAGTAATTCTAGCCTAAACAGAAATACTCCCACTGAAGTCAGCATCCCTTTGCAAACTCTCAGTGATTCAGGATCCGACTAGCGCATGCGACTAGTGAGCTTTAGCATCATTGCTAGCTAACATACATATTTGGTAAGAAACTCCTTGCTAATCGTATCTCTATACGACTCCTGTCGGTCGGGAAGGTATCTCATACCCCGGCTCCCAACATTCTTTGCTACAAGGCCCAAAACCGTTTTGATAGCCTTGTCAAGTTAACCTGATGCAGTCCATGTCCGTGTCTGACACGAACCCTTTAGTTCAAGGACACCTAGCAACACTCCAATTTTATGAGCCCACTACTAGACGTACTTGACGTGCGAAGGTGCAACATCAAGAATGGCAATTTACTTGATATTCATGAGGGATCTTTCTACCATTCTAACATGCATAGAAACAAAGAAGCATAACAATCACAAATAAACACATATTGTGAAATAGTATGGCTCCTTCATGGACGTTCTTCTAGGTCGGCTCCAACTCCGATGACCATCTAGGAACTCCATCTTGTTTGTCACGCCGGGACGCCAAGCCACCAACCTGATCTCTATTATCCAACTACTACAACTAGTAATGAATTTTACATAGAGTCACAAGTCGACCCAGGTTGTTATACAATATAATGACAGCACTTTGGCTCCTGCCGGCTGACAAACATGACACGCAGGCCATGTATAATTTACACACATGCATCACACACACATGAGCCATACTATTCACATCAAACCCTACAAAACAAAGTTATGCATAGAATCGCATTCTACTGGTTTGTGTGTCGGGTACGAAATACACGCTGATACGCACACGGTGGTACGAAATACACAGCGCTACGCACACAGTGGTCTGATTCTGATCTGACCGATCTCATCGATCATCGTGACTCCGATTCGGGTTTACGTTTCACTGTTAACCCCGATGGCGGATACCGACCGGTAGGGGTAGGTTGTGTCACGACCTTATCGACTCCGGTCATCAGAAAACATAGCCACATCAATCCCCATGTGCAGTTGATCTCATCAACCGTGCACACAGCCGATCTCATCAACGACAACACATCTCATCTGCCGCCTCCACATATCTAATATGCATACGATCTGAATCCAAATCCTATAGCAGAGGCTCTGATACCACCGTTGGGTTCTACGGTAGGGTGCGTCGACTACAATTAAAATTTGCTACATGTAGAACAACCTGGAATATGCTATGGGAGATGGATCACAGTTTGTTACCACTAGACGCGTAGTGCCGTGCAGTGGAAGAAGAGTTGGGGCAGGGTCCGCGTGGATCGTCTCCTCCTCGTCTGATCTCCCTCGAACAGCCGATCGTCCGATCCCACGTACAAGTTCGCCGGAGCGGTGCAAGTGCACCGCCTCTAACGGTATCCGCGCGTGCAGGAGGAACACCATGCGGCGGACTGCTAGGTCCGATCACATAGTCAGCAGCGAGTGGAGGTGGCTATTCACAACACATGCAAAGCCCTAACAACGGCGCCGAAGTGATCAACTGCATGAGTGTGCCGCACCTCCACTTTATATAGGCGTCCGTCATGGGCTCAACACTTGGGCCTCGCACGGACCCTAAAGCCCACAAGTCTACTCGGCCACAATCCGAATACAGCTCGGATTACATCCGACCAGTGTCCTTGGATCTGACCTCATAGGTTCCTTCCCTTAAGCGCGCGACCCCTTAGGTTCAAGTCGGCTTGGTCGCAGTTCGGATCACCTCCGAACTGCACGGTTGGTAGCGGCCTCTAGCAAGGCATGCTGAACACCAAGCAGACCATGAAGCTGGTTAGGCGAACCTATACATCATACTTATGTTCCCTTTGCCACATGATATATGTTGTCGGTCTCAAGGCGAGACTGTCATCCTTGTGCTAGCCCGGCCTCTTTCTCGTTCCAGTGATACCGACCACTATCCAGATTATCTCATAATCCTTGTCGCATGGACATGCTTATCCTGGTCGGATCACACGAGGGGCCCAGAGTATATCTATCACGCCCAATATGCGATACTATCCTAAAGAGACTCGAAGGTCCCACCAAGGATAGAACCGCATATTGAAACGCTTTTGCAAGGTGGATATCATTACATCAACATTACATAATAGATGGGGATACATACAAAAGGCATACAATGCCACATGAATACAACATCATCTTACATAAGAGCACCATCCGACTACGGATGAAACACAAACAGAAGCTCAATCGACATCCACCCTGCTAGCCCAGGCTGCCGACCTGGAACCTATCCCTTGATCAAAGAAGAAGCAGAAGAAGAACTCCAAGACAAGCAAACATCGCTCTCGCGTCATGATCATCACTTAACATGTACCTGCAACTCTTGTTGTAGTAATTTGTGAGCCACGAGGACTCAGCAATCCCATTACCATGGGTATCAAGACTAGCAAAGCTTAATGGGTAAGAAAGGGGTAAAGTGGTGAGGTTGTAGCAGCGGCTAAGCAAGATATGGTGGCTAACAAACGTAAATAAGAGCGAGAAGAGAGCAAGCGGAACGGTCGTGAAGCTAGCAATGATCAAGAAGTGATCCTGAACTCCTACTTACGTCAAACATAACCCAAAACCGTGTTCACTTCCCGGACTCCGCCGAAAAGAGACCATCACGGCTACACACGCCGTTGATGCATTTTAACTCGTATCTGGTGTCAAGTTATCTACAACCGGACATTAACAAATTCCCATCTACCCATAACCGCGGGCACGGCTTTCGAAAGTTTATACCATGCAGGGGTGTCCCAACTTAGCCCATGATAAGCTCTCGCGATCAACGAAGGATATACCTTCTCCCAGGAAGACCCGATCAGACTCGGAATCCCGGTTTACAAGACATTTCGACAATGGTAAAACAAGACCGGCAAAGCCGCCCGATGTGCCGACAAATCCCGATAGGAGTCGCACGTACCTCATTCTCAGGGCACACCGGATAAGTCAAGCTACGAGTAAAACCAGCCCTTGAGTTGCCCTGAGGTGGCCCCGCAGGTTGCTCATTTCAGACCAACACTCGAAGGAGCACTGGCCCGGGGGGGCTAAAATAAAGATGACCCTCAGGCTCCGAAAACCCAAGGGAAAAAGGGCTAGGTGAGGCAAATGGTAAAACCAAGGTTGGGCCTTGCTGGAGGAGTTTTATTCAAAGCGAACTGTCAAGGGGGTCCCATAAATCACACAACCGCGTAAGGAACGCAAAATCCGGGAACATAACATCGGTATAACGGAAACTAGGGCGGCAAGAGTGGAACAAAACTCCAGGCATAAGGCCGAGTCTTCCACCCTTTACCAAGTATATAGATGCATTAATTAAAATAAGAGATATTGTGATATCCCAACATAATCATGTCCATCATGGAGCAATCTTCAACTTCACCTGCAACTAACAACGCTATAAGAGGGGCTGAGCAAAGCGGTAACATAGCCAAACAACGGTTTGCTAGGAAGGGTGAAAAGGTTAGGGGCTGACATGGCAATTTGGGAGGCTTGAAGAGCAAATGATAGGTAGCGCAGCAAAGTGATAGAACGAAGCAACTAGCATAGCAATGATAGTAGTGAGATCCAGGGTAGCAGTCATCTTGCCTGAAATCCCGCTAGGAAGAAGAACGAGTCCATGAAAAAGACGAACGGGAGTAGTCGAACGAATCCTCACAATCGCAACATTACCGGAACTAAGAAGCAACATCGGAAAGAAAGAAACAACATGGTAAATGCACAAGCATAAACATGGCATGATGCACAAACAAGTATGATGGATGTCCGGTTTAATAAGGCATGGCATGGCAAAGTGCAACAAACAATACTACAAGTTAAGTGGAGCTCAATATGCAACGAGTTGCATATTGACAAAACACCACATGCAATTATTTAGTTTGATCTCGTTATAAGCTACCAAACAATTTTAAATGTTGTTAAACATGGCAAGAGGTGAAGCAAAAGTAAACTAACTATTTAGGCAAGTTTAAATGAGGCCGGAACAACAAAAACCAATTCCAGAAAAACCTCATGTCCATATTTTAGTTTTGGTACTGTTCTGCCCTAAAACATATTTTATTGTTGTTAAACAGGAAAATAAAGTGCACCATGTTAAACTAGGCATTTTTCCACCCCATTTACATATAAAGTTTATTTAAAACCGAGCTACAGTTATTTAGTTACGAAATAAATCATTTTAACATGTCATTTATGCAAATTATTACACACAACAATTGTAAACATTTTAAACATGGATGAAAATGGCATATTATGAAACTAGATGAAAAACTAAGCATGTTTCATATATATATATTATTTACATATGATGCACGGTTGTGGAGTTATTATATGCATGAATTCTAGGGGTTTTTCTATAAAACTGTTAATTCACTCGATAAATAGCAAATTCGCAGCAGCGGGAAAAAAACACTATGGGCCGGAACTAGCTGGCCCAACAGTGCACAGGGCGAGGGCGCTGGATCTGAAGCTCACCAGGCCTCATGGGCCGGCTCGGTGGTGAGGCGCTGGGCCTTGCGCGGCGCGGGGGAGCGGCTGGGCCGAAGCAGAGGAGGCCCAGGCACGTGGACAAAGTAGGGCGCGGTCAACGGGGCGACCGGCTCCTCTTGTGGTTGTCTCGCTCGACCAGGGTCAAAGCAGAGGGCTTGGAGGCGGTGGGGCTCCGTCCTCCGGCGACAGGGATGGCGTGGAAGCAGCGGAGGCGAGCGGATCTGGGTGTCGAGAGCCCATCTCTGGCGAAGGTGGCGGCAGTTGGTGCTCCTAGTCAGAGAGAAAACCAGAGGGATGAGAGACAGAGGGAGGCGAGCAGGAGAAAGATGGGAGGAGGAGGCACGGCGACCTGCTCAGGCGAAGACGATGGCGAGGTCCCGCCGGGCTAGAACCTCGAGGTGGAGCCGCACGAGGAGGCATGATAGTTACACTCCATGGTTGGTGCGGGGACAGACTGCGGGATCGCGGGATGAAGCACGAGCTCGACGGCATCCTCCTGGACTACTGGCCGACGGCGCGAGGCTTGGAGCGGAGGAAGCTGCGGGAGGAGTCCGGCGAGGCAGGGGTTGGCCGGAGGTCGGGGATGGACTGGTCCACCCGTTTCCCAGGCAGATCCAGCGAAGGCTTGAGGTCCAGGAACCATGGCATCAGGGGAGCTCCTGGGGTCATCCATGACAGAGAGGGAGAGAGGTTAGAGAGGAAGAAGCGCGGCAGGGAAGGAAAAAGGAGCGGGATGAGGCCGGCGGCATGACCTGCTACTGCTGCTGCAGCCGGCGGCGTGGACGCGCAAGGCGACGGGGAGGCACTAGTCCTCACGATCCACTCGGAATCGAGCAGAGGAGGCACTGGTGGATGGCTGCAGCGGTCTGGTTGGGTGGATGGATCCCGAGGGGGATTTGGTGAGTGGGTGGCGGCGGTTGATCCGAGGAGGGGGAAGGCTGTAGGAGGCGGCGGCTAGGGGAACAAAAGTCCTAGGATTTAGGGTTTGGTCTAAAAATGGACAAGGAGATTTATATATAGGAAAGGGGAGATGAGTTTGGATCATCCGATCGAAATTGGATGGTTCGGAATAAATGGGTTAGGGAGTCCAAAAGAGAAAACAGAGATGTTTTGTAGATGTTAGGGGATGATCCGGACCCATCGGTAACAACACCCGGGTCGGGTCCAGGACAACTTTCGGATGCGTGCGAGGGGTCTGCGTAAAGAGCAGAGAGGGTCAAACGGTCAAACAAGAGGGAATCGAAAACCCAGTTGGACTCGGATCGGTCATGAAGGTAGGGGGAACGCGGCAACTACGAACGGATGCAAGCTTTATGAAAACATGCGGATGCAATGCACATGATGCCATGAGATGAGATGCACGCCATGAACAAAATGCAACAAAATACAAAAACCCAACCACGAAGGAAATATCATATCGCATCTCCAGAAAAGGCAAGAGTTGGAGTTACGAATGCGGAAAGTTGTATCCGGGGCGTTACAATATCTCTCCTAATCGGAGGGGCAAATCCCATCTTACTCGACCATGTCTCACAGCATGGGTCTGGACAAGCCTGAAACCTACCTTTGTAACTACCCAGTTACGGAGCAGCGTTTGGTCGGCCCAAAGAAGGTATGTCACCATCCCGAGTACATGCGCCAGCTCAGGTCTTAGGACATAGAACGTATGTTGTACTAGAGACTCACAGATGACATTTCGTTGCGCCTCATAGTTGGGTCTTTCCGACTCGGACCTTATATCGACTTGGATTCGACTACATCGAATCCGACCAGATCCTTCCAAGTCCATATTATCCGGTTAGCATCCAATGCTTCATGGCTAGTGAGACCAAGCCATCGACCGTGTCACATGCTAGTCTAGTCGGCTGCGCGTCCACACAGCCCTTTCGACTAGGGACCTTTTAGGACAGTCATCATACAATGCATAGTCCCACAAACAAGTCACGTACTTGCTGATACACATCATTAATAATGTCCAAGGACTATCTTTATTCATAAACACATAGGAAATATCATCATACATGATTGCCTCTAGGGCATATCTCCAACACGAACCTGGGTAAACATTGTGCCCCCTGCCTCCTGTTACCATTAGGCTTAGACGCACAGTTCGGGACCCCCTACCCGAGATCCGCCGGTTTTGACACTGCCACCTGGGGCCATAGGTTTGACTAGAGGCTTCTCCCTTGAAAGAAAACATATGGTGGGTGAACAAATTACTGTCGAGCAACTGATAGAAAAGCGCATAGTTATGACGATATCTAATGCAATGATCATGAATATAGGCATCACGTTTGTGTCAAGTAGACCGAAACAATTCTACATCTACTATTATTACTCGACACATCGACCGCTATCCAGGATGCATCTAGAGTATTAAGTTCATAAGAATGGGGTAACGCCTTAAGTAAGATGACATGATGTAGAGGGATAAACTCAAGCAATATTATGAAAACCCCATCCCTTTTCCCTTGATGGTGTAGCGACCACGAACCCAACGGACCAAAGTCTCTGTGCTTAAGTGTCATCCCTGGATCGGTATGCTAACACACACAGTACTCGAGGAATTATAACAGAGTTCAATCAAACACTTAATACATCGAGGTCCTCATAAAGAGTATCTATTAGAAAAATAATATGGCTGAAGGCCATCTAAATCAAGTAATTGTGGAAGCTTCGAAGATAAATGAGTCCATCAAACTCAAACGGCATAGCTGAGTGCATGACAACGACCTAGCGCACCTTATTCTTCATCGGTAAAGTCTGCAACATGAGATGTTGCAGGCGTGTAGGTCAGCACATGGAATATGCTGGCAGATTACACTATAGAGTGATACGTCTCCAATGTATCTATAATTTTTTATTGTTCCATGCTATTATATTATCTATTTTGGGTGTTTAATGGGCTTTAATATGCTCTTTTACATTATTTTTGGGACTAACTATTAACCGGAGGCCAGTGCCAGTTTCAGCTTTTTTGCCTATTTTAGAGTTTTACAGAAAAGGAATACCAAACGGAGTCCAAATGGAATCAAACCTTCACGAGGATCTTCCTTGGACCAAAAGCAATCCAGAAGACTTGGAGTTGAAGTCTTGGACTCTACAAGGAGGCCACGAGGCAGGAGGGCGCGCCCAGGGGGAGGTGCGCCCCCATCCTCGTGGGCCCGTTGTAGCTCCACCGACGTACTTCTTTCGCCTATATATTCTCTTATACCCTAGTGTAGCGACTAGACCTCAAACGGTCAAGTCTCTTTGCATCAGTGTCATCCCTAGATCGGTAATGCTGACACGCACAGTACTCGAGGATTTATAACAGAGTTTCAATCACACACTTATTACATCGAGTCCTCATAAAGAGTATTATTACATAAATAAATCATGGCTGAAGGCCATCTAAACAAGATAACAGCGGAAGGGTTCGAAGGTAAATGAGTCCATCAACTCCAACGGCATAGTTGAGTTCAAAACAACGACCTATCGCACCTTATTCGTCTTCTGAGTAGTCTGCAACATAAGACATTGCAGCCCGAAACGGGTCAGCACATGGAATATGATGGCATAGTTACACTGTAAAGCAATGATAATGCAAAGACTATATCTACGTGCAATATTTGGTTGGTGCAGGCTATAAGTTTCATGGTTTTGCATAAAGCTAGTTTTTTCCTACAACAAAGGAATAAATTTTATTTAACTACTCCCATGTTGCCCATTATTTGAGAAGGTTCCTCCAACTCAAATCCCAATTAAAAGTATCATCATTAACCCAACATCATAATTAATTAAAGTAACGTGTTGAGATCACATCAATAGATTCAAGTACTAGATACTCAAGATGTCCATAACAGGGGACACGGCTAACCATGATTAGTTTATACACTCTGCAGAGGTTTGCGTACTTTTCCCCACAAGACTCGATCGCATCCATGATCGGATGATCGAGACATAGCCTTTTTGAAGCATTAACTCTCTACTACGGGTAGACAGTACCACCTACAACCCTCGACATCTGCTAGTATACCTCTTCAAGAGCTCACGCAACTTACTCAACTATGCCAGATCCCATAATGGCTTGTGGCTACACACGGAAGTTTCTAGCATGAATAATCTTATGATCCCTTTGAGCATGGGTGGCATTCCATAGGATAATCACATGGGTACTCCGGGATTTCCAAAACAGACAACACTGGGTACTCCAGGTGCCTCAACCAATCCACCTAGATTTGTGTTAAAGTTGCCACCTTAATGTTACCCAATTAAAATAACTCTCAAACTTCCATGCGTGAATCACGATCCAATCCCCGTCTACGAGCATGGCTAAGCAATAATAAGCATAATGTATATTCCCAGGGTGATCAAAAGGTATTAGGTTCCTACCTCAAGCACTAAAACCAAAACCACATGTTCCCAATCCTACCAATGCAAGTATTTGTGGGGCAGAACAAATGCATAGCAAAAACTGGGTATAAAGGAGTATGATCAAAGTGTAACTTGCCTTGCTGACGATCTACAAACTCTAGAGATTTGTAGTAACAAGCTTCGCACTCCGGGTAATCTAGCATAGACAAACAATAGCGTACATAAGCAATCACTCAAATGAAACACGAGAAAACTCGAGAAAAGAACCAAATCAAACACGAAACCAGCAATGTCTTAAACTAACAAGAGTCAAAACCTAACAGTATTATTAACATGTGAATTAGATCTTAACAAAAAATGCATGTGATTAGCTACAATTTGCAAAAAGATTCAACTCAAATGAAGCAACTAAACTCAAGATACAAACGAAACAAGATTCGTTTACTAATCTGGACTAAAGTCAAATTTTACAGTACCAAAATCACGTTCAAGTTGATTAACTGGAAAGAAGGCTTTGAGACGAAGATTTAGGCATTGGTTTCATCTAATTTGGAGAAACGAGTACAAAGTTATACTGGATTGAAGTTCAGGGCAGAAATCATGATAAAAATAATCGTGGATAAAACCCTGGAAAAAAACTAAAACGAACAGACTAGCGAATGAACGTTCGGTGTCTGATCCTAACCGACGAACAATGTTCGTTAAAACGAACGAACGGACGAGCATCCGCTAATTAGGTAAACCGACGAAAAACCGAACCGATCTATTAAAAAACAGATCTAGGGTTTTCTAAAAAAACGATGGTTTTTACCTAAATCGAAAAAAACACGGCGGACGACGGCGGTGGCTCCGGCGAGTCCGGCGAGGCGGGCGGCGGCTCCGGTCGCGGCTTGGGCGGCGGTGGGTGGCACGGCGGTGTAGGAGGCGGCGGCGCAAGGCAGCGGCGGCGGCGGCGCAAGCGGCGACGGCGGCGGCGCTGGTGGCGGGGTTGCGGCGGCGGGGCGACGGCGGGCATTAAATAGGAGGGGGTTGTGCCCGACTTGTTGAGGGGCAAGGCCATGGCAGCGGCGGCAGCATCCCGGACTCCGGCAGGAGTCCGACTCGGCCATGCGGTGCGGCGCGGGGGCGGTGGCGCGGTCGGGCCGGCTGGGCCGCTGGCCCAGTTCGGTCCCAAGAAACTTTTTTTAAAAATAATTTCGCCCAAATGAAAAAAAAATCTAATAAAATATTAAAAATTCTAAAAATGCCAAAAAATAATTTTCACCGTCTAAATGAAATATTTAGAACAAAGTGAACATTTTTCTTACCTAAAAATGCAATTTTGAAAAATGCATATTTTTCTAATTCAAATAAAATAGCAAATAAATACCACAAAAATCATAATTTGATTTTATAATTCTTTCTCCATTATTTCTCTAAATTTGAAGAAGTCATATTATCTTCTCTTGTTTATTTTTAAATTGGAAATATTTGGAGAGAAAAATTATAAAACCAAATTGATCCTTTCTTCAAATTTGAAATAAATTCAAATATGAATTTTGTGAAACCTCCAACTCTCTCTGTGGGTCCTTGAGTTGCTTAAGGTTTCTAGGATCTCAACCAAAATGCAGAAATGAATATGATATGCATACGATGATCTATGTATAACATCCAAATTGAAAATTGGGATGTTACAAACCTACCCCCCCTAAAGATGAATCTCGCCCTCGAGATTCTGTTTGGTCAGCAAAAAGGTTTGGGTGGTCTCTACGAAGGTCTTCCTCTCGCTCCCAGGTGGCTTCCTCCTCGGTATGCTGGCTCCACTGAACTTTGCAAAACTTGATAACCTTGCTGCGAGTGACTCGGCTAGAAAACTCGAGAATCTTGAGTGGCTTCTCCTCATAATTCAAATCATTGTCTAACTGAATTGCTTCCAGTGGCACTGTATCTCTCAGAGAAATATCGGCCATCTCTGCGTGGCATTTCTTCAACTGGGAAACGTGAAACACATCGTGAACTCCTGACAATCCTTCTGGCAATTCTAGCTTGTAAGCAACTTCTCCCATACGTTCCAAAACTCTATATGGTCCCACAAAACATGGTGCTAGCTTTCCCTTAACTCCAAAACGCTTAACTCCTCAAAGCGGGGACACACGAAGGTATACTCTGTCTCTGACTTTGTAAATTGTCTCCTTGCATTTTGAATCTGCATAACACTTCTGCCTGGACTGGGATACCTTGAGTCTGTTGCGAATCAACTTAACTTTCTCCTCAGAATCTTTGATTAAATCTGGTCCGAACAACTGTCGATCTCCAACTTCATCCCACAATAACGGTGTCCTGCACCTTCTTCCGTACAAGGCTTCGGAAGGGGCCATCTTCAAACTGGCTTGATAACTGTTGTGATAAGAGAACTCTGCATACGGCAAATTGTCGTCCCAACTAGATCCATAATCTAGCGCACAAGCTCTCAACTTGTCCTCCAGAATCTGATTGACTCTCTCGGTCTATCCATCTGTATGTGGATGAAAGGTTGTACTGAACTCTAGCCTAGTACCCAAAGTCTCATGCAACTGATTCCTGAACTTTGAGGTAAATTGGGTTCCTCTATCCGATACAATGGTCCTCGGAACTCCATGCAGACATATGATCCTGGTCATGTATATCTTTGCCAACTTAGCACTCGTATAAGTGGTCTTCACCGGGATGAAATGAGCTACTTTCGTCAAATGATCGACTACAACCCACATAGAGTTATAACCTGGATGAGTCCTGGGCAATCCAGTGATAAAATCCATGCCAAGCTTATCCCACTTCCATTCGGGTATCGGCAATGGTTGTAGCAATCCGGCTAGCTTCTGATGCTCTGCCTTAACTCTCTAACATACATCACAAACTGCTACATTCTTGGCAATATCTTTCTTGATTCCTGTCCACCAGAATCTTTCCTTCAAATCCAGATACATCTTGGTATTTCCTGGGTGAATTGAATACGGTGAATCATGGGCCTCTTGCAGAATAAACTTCCTGATTTCGGGGTCATTGGGCACATAAACGCGATCCTCAAACCATAAGGTGTCGTGCTCATCCTCATGAAATCCTTTCGCCTTTCCTTTGCTCATCCTTTCCTTTATCTCGCAATCTCCTTGTCAGTCTTCTGGGCTTCTCTGATCTTACTCATCAAAGTGGACTGAATTTCCAATGTTGCTACATAACCTCTTGGGACTATTTCCAAACATAGCTCGCGGAGATCCTCTGCTAACTCCTTGGGTAATCCTCCTGTCATGAGCGTATTAACATAACTCTTGCGGCTCAACGCATCTGCTACTACATTGGCCTTTTCGGGATGATAGTGCAGTTTTATATCATAATCCTTGATGAGCTTCAACCATCTCCTCTGCCTGAGATTCAACTCCTTCTGCGTGAAGATATATTTCAAACTCTTATGATCCGTGTATACCTCACAGGGGTTTTCGATGAGAAAATGCCTCCATGTCTTCAGCGCATGCACTACGGCTGCTAACTCCAAATCATGTGTAGCATAATTCAGCTCATGAGGTTTAAGCTGTCGTGAGGCATATGAAGCAACTCTTCCCTCCTGCATAAGTACTGCTCCAAGTCCTCAATGTCAAGCGTCGCAATACACTTGATAATCCTTCCGTTGATCTGGAAGAATCAGCACTGGGGCTGTAACCAAACGTTTCTTCAACTCCTGAAAATTGGCTTCACACTCCTCAATCCATTTGAACTTGGTGTCCTTCTTCAACAACTCTGTCATGGGCTTTGCAATCCTGGAGAAATTATCAATGAACCTCCGATAATAACCTGCGAGTTCGAGAAAGCTCCTGATCTCTCCAGATGTGGGTGCTACCCATTTAGTCATAGAAACAACCTTGGTAGGGTATACTGCTATTCCTTCTCCGGATATAACATGTCCGAGAAATCCAACTTCCTTTAGCCAAAACTCGCACTTGCTGAACTTGGCATACAACTGATGTTCTCTGATCTCTCAAGAACCAAACGTAAATGCTCCTTATGCTCCTCTTCGTTCTTCAAGTAGACCAATATATCATCAATGAACACCGCGACGAACTTATCCAAAAACTCCATAAACACCTTGTTCATCATGTTCATGAAATAAGCAGACGTGTTAGTTAGACCAAATGACATAACAGTACACTCATATAGCCATACCTTGTGGTAAAAGCTGTCTTCGGTATATCCTGCTCTCGAATCTTCAACTGGTGATAACCTAATTGAAGATCTATCTTAGAGAAAACTTTAGCTCCTGACAACTGGTCAAACAAATCATTGATCATCAGCAAAGGGTATTTGTTCTTGATCGTCACTTCATTCAACACACGATAATCAACAACCATCCTTAATGATCCATATTTCTTCTCCTCTAGAAGCACTAGGGCTCCCCAAGGTGATGAACTTGGTCGGATGTAACCTTTCTCTAGTAACTCCTTAATCTGCTTCTTAATTTCCTCCAAATCCTTTGCGGGCATCCGATACGGTCTCTTTGATATTGGCTCGGTGCCTAGCAATAGCTCAATCAAAAACTCAATGTCTCGATCTTGCCTGACAACTCTTCCGGAAATACATCGGGGTAATCCTTCACCACTGGTACTTCCTCCTGTACAACTCCTGATAAGGAATTCACTTGAGTCCTCTTCGGCACATGCCGGGATACATACTTGATCCTCCTTCCTTCTGGGGTGGTGAGAAATATCGATTTACTAGCACAATCAATGTTCCCTCCATACTTTGATAACCAATCCATGTCTAATATTATATCCAATCCTTGTGACTCCAAAACTATTAGGTCTGAGGGAAACACATAGTTACCAATCCTCAAGGGTAACCGATCACACCATAGGCTGGCCATATACTCTGCTCCTGGTGAACTTACTAACATGGGGGACCTAAGGGCTTGGGTTGGCAGGTTATACTTATCCACAAATCCCCTTGATATGTATGAATGCGATGCACCAGTATCAAAAGAATGAGTGCGGTAAATGCATTAATCAAAAAACTTACCGACAACTGCGTCGGGTTGATCCTCAATCTCCTACACACTGATGTGGTTCACCTGACCTTTGGTGAAGGGCTTGGGCTTCTTGGCGGAACTTCCATTGCCATTTCCATTCTTAGCTTCAGGACATTCAGTGGCATAATGTCCGGTCTTCTGGCACTTGAAATAGGTAATGTGACTCAGATCTCTCTTGGCTGGTGTTGAAGGGTTGGAACGGTTCTGGCTGCTGCTTCCTCCATTCCCATTGCCATTCATGGTGCCATTATGGTTGTGCAAACTTGCTCCGTTGTGCGTGTGTCCTCCATGGATATGGCCTCCATGGTTGTGGGTATGTCCTCCCGAGTACGGGGAATAGCGGGGCTTCTGCTGAGTGATGTCTACTACACAACCTTCTTCTTGTAGACGTTGTTGGGCTTGCAAGTGCATAGGTTTGTAGGAAAGTAGCAAATTTCCCTCAAGTGGACGACCTAAGGTTATCAATCCGTAGGAGACGTAGGATGAAGATGGTCTCTCTCAAGCAACCCTGCAACCAAATAACAAAGAGTCTCCTGTGTCCCCAACACACCCAATACAATGGTAAATTGTATAGGTGCACTAGTTTGGCGAAGAGATGGTGATACAAGTGCAATATGGATGGTAGATAAAGGTATTTGTAATCTGAAAATATAAAAACAGCAAGGTAACTAATGATAAAAGTGAGCGTAAACGGTATTGCAATGATAGGAAACAAGGCCTAGGGTTCATACTTTCACTAGTGCAAGTTCTCTCAACAATAATAACATAGATAGATCATATAACAATCCCTCAACATGCACCAAAGAGTCACTCCAAAGCCACTAATAGCGGAGAACAAACATAGAGATTATGGTAGGGTACGAAACCACCTCAAAGTTATTATTTTGGATCAATCTATTCAAGAGTTCGTACTAGAATAACACCTTAAGACACAAATCAACCAAAACCCTAATGTCACCTAGATACTCCATTGTCACCTCAAGTATCCGTGGGCATGATTATACGATATGCATCACACAATCTCAGATTCATCCAACCAACATAAAAGTACTTCAAAGAGTGCCCCAAAGTTTCTAAAGGAGAGTCAAGAAAATGTGTGCCAACCCCTATGCATAGGTTCATGGGCGGAACCCACAAGTTGGTCACCAAAACATACATCAAGTGGCACGTGAAATCCCATTGTCACCACTGATAAACACGGCAAGACATACATCAAGTGTTCTCAAATAAAGACTCAATCCGATAAGATAACTTCAAGAGGGAAACTCAATTCATCACAAGAGAGTAGAGGGGGGGGAACATCATAAGATCCAACTATAATAGCAAAGCTCGCGATACATCAAGATCGTGCCATAGAAAGAACACGAGAGAGAGAGAGAGAGAGATCAAACACATAGCTACTGGTACATACCCTCAGCCCCGAGGGTGAACTACTCCCTCCTCGTCATGGATAGCGCCGGGATGATGAAGATGGCCACCGGTGATGGGTTCCCCCTCCGGCAGGGTGCCGGAACGGACTCCCGAGAGGTTTTTGGTGGCTACAGAGGCTTTCGGCGGCGGAACTCCCGATCTATCTTGATATTTTATGTTTTTAGGGTACGTAGGCTTATATAGGCGAAAGAAGTCGGTCGAGGGAATCTCAAGGGGCCCACGAGACAGGGGGCGCACCCAGTAGGGGGGGGCCTCCTATCTCGTGGCCTCCTCGAGGATCTTCTGACGTGAACTCCAAGTCTCCCGGATCATATTCTTCCAAAAAATCATGATGCCGAAGGTTTCATTCCGTTTGGACTCCGTTTGATATTCCTTTTCCTCGAAATACTGAAAGAGGCAATAAAACAGCAATATGGGTTGGGCCTCCGGTTAATAGGTTAGTCCCAAAAGTAATATAAAAGTGTATAATAAAGCCCATAATCATTCAAAACAGATAATAAAATAGCATGAATGCTTCATAAATTATAGATACATTGGAGATGTATCAGCATCCCCAAGCTTAATTCCTACTCGTCCTCGAGTAGGTAAATGATAAAAGAAAGAATTTATGAAGTGTGAATGCTAGAAGGTGCACAAGTTTGATCAATGATAATTTCAATCACCTTTTCTAGCATGATAATATGTCATAACAGTAGTTCATCTCATAAAACTTCTCACGATAAAGTAACAAGCAATTCACATGTCGAAAGCATAGACCATAAACTAGCAAACTTCATTCTTAGTCATCAACCAATTGCAATTCATCTTATTTTCAGGAAGGGTCTATGTCAGAGCTTTTGTTTTAGCAAACTCCACATACTCAACTATCATATAGTCTTCTACAATTGCTAACACTCACGCAATACTTGTGGTTATGGAGTTTTAATCAGACACTGAGAAAGATAGGGGCTTATAGTGTTGCCTCCCAACGTATTCACCTTTGGGTGATGTCAACAATAATAGTTCATGCTAACTTACATCCAATTGGATATATATATATATATATATATATATCAGGATCTTCCCAACACGAGGTGCTTGCCAAAGGATAAAATGAAAAAGGGAAAGGTGAAGATCACCTTGACTCTTGCATAAAGTAAAAGACATAAAGTAAAAGATAGGCCCTTCACAGAGGGAAGCAGGGATTTGCAGAGGTGCCAGAGCTCGATTTTGAAATAGAGATAAATAATTTTGAGAGGTATGATCTCATTGTCAACCTAACAACCAAGAGTTCCCAATATCTTCCATACTACATACATTATAGGCGATTCCCAAACAGAATGGTAAAAGTTTTTACTCCCCCTCCACCAACAATCATTAATCCATGGCTTGCCCGAAACAACGGGTGCCTCCAACTAACATCAAACCTGGGGGAGTTCTGTTTGCAATTATTTTTGATTTGATTTTGATCTTTTGATCATGGGACTGGGCATCCCGGTTACTAGCCATTTTTCTCGTGAATGATGAGCAGAGTCCACTCATCTTGAGAATAACCCACCTAGCATGGAAGATACTGACAGCCCCTAGTCGCTACATGAGCGATTCGGGCATACAAATCAGATTATTGTTTGAAGGTTTAGAGTTTGGCACATGCAAATTTACTTGGAACGGCACGTAAATACCGCATATAGGTAGGTACGGTGGACACTCATGGAAAAAACTGGGTTTAAGGATATTTGGAAGCACAAGTAGTATCTCTACTTGGTGCAAGGAATTTTGGCTAGCATGAGGGGGAAAGGCAAGCTCAACATGTTTGAATGATCCATGACAATATACTTTAACTAAGATGTCGGAAAACATAACCCATTACATTGTCTTCCTTATCCAACATCAACTCTTTAGCATGTCATACTTAATGAGTGCTCACAATTATAAAAGATTTCTAGGATAGTATATTTATATGTGAAATCTCTCTTCCTTCAATATTCTTTCATGAATTTTTTCAAATGGCCAATGCAATGCTTGCTAACCTTCAATAAATTTACAACCTCTACTTCTTAGATGTGAAGTCACAACTCCCCATGGGATAAGCAAATGAGACATATATAATTTCAGATTTATGACAATCAACTCATTCAACAATTTACTCATAGGATATAAGTGAAGCACACGAGTAAATGACAAACTACTCCAACAAGATATAAGCGAAGATCAATGAGTAGCTAAATAATTATGTAACTATGCGAAGACTCTCTCTCATTTAAGAATTTCAGATCTTGATACTCTAATCAAACAGCAAGCAAAACAAAATAAAATGACATTGCAAGGATAGCACAACTCAAGTGAAGAAGCAAAAACTTAGGCTCAACCGATACTAACCGATAGTTGTTGAAGAAGAAAGGTGGGATGCCTACCGGGGAATCCCCAAGCTTAGATGCTTGAGACTTCTTAAAATATTATCTTGGGGTGCCTTGGGCATCCCCAAGCTTGAACTTTTGTGTCTTCTTAATTCCTCTCATATCATGGTTTCTCTTTTTATCAAAAGCTTCTTCCACACCAAACTCAACAAGAACTCGTGAGATAGGTTAGTATAAACCAATGCAAAACCTTATCATTTTCTACTGTAACAAATCACTAACATTATTATTCAACATTGAATACTAAATGCCTCTGCATATTTAATACTCCTACCATCAAATAGAATCATTAAACAAGCAAACATATGCAAACAATGCAAACATAATAGCAATCTGCCAAAACAGTACAGTCTGTAAAGAATGTAGGAGTATCAATACTTCCCTAACTCCAAAAATTATAAGAGAAAATTCCCACTTAAATAAATTTATCATATCTCATTATGCAAAAGGTTTCATCATTATATCATTCTCTGACTTTTCTAGGGAAGTTTTGCAAAAGCGGTAAACTTTCTGTTTTCAAACAGCAACATGTATACTAGCAAAATAAGCATGGCAAAGGCTATCCTTGACTTCTTTATTGAAACTAAAGATGCAAAACATTAATCTAAGTAATAGCAAGCAAATACCAACAAAAGAAAATGACGCTCCAAGCAAAACACATATCATGTGGCGAATAAAAATATAGCTCCAAGTAAAGTTACCGATGAACGAAGACGAAAGAGGGGATGCCATCCGGGGCATCCCCAAGCTTAGGATTTTGGCTATTCTTGAATATCTTGGGGTGCCTTGGGAATCCCCAATCTTAGGCTCTTGCCACTCCTTATTCCATAGTCCATCAAATCTTTACCCAAAACATGAAAACTCCACAACACAAAACTCAACAGAAAACTCATAAGCTCCGTTAGTATAAGAAAATAAAACCACCACTTAGGTACTATAATGAACTAATTCTAAATTCATATTGGTGTAATATCTACTGTATTTTAACTTCTCTATGGTTCACACCACTTAATACTAGCCATAGATGCATCAAAATAAGCAAACAACACACGAAAAACAGAATCTGTCAAAAATAGAACAGTCTGTAGTAATCTGTATCAAACGTATACTTATGGAACTCCAAAAATCCTAACAAATTAGTAAGTCCTAATAAATTCATGTACCAATCGAGAGAAAAAAGAATCAGATCAAGAGAACTTTCTTGTGAATTAACAAAACTAATTTACTGGGTGCAAAAGTTTCTGATTTTCAGCAGGATCACACAACTATCACCGTAAGCTGTCCTAAAGGTCTTACTTGGCACTTTATTGAAACAAAAGCTATAAAACATGATTAGTACAGTAGCATAATCATGTGTACACACAAAAACAGTAAGGATAAATATTGGGTTGTCTCCCAACAAGTGCTTTTCTTTAATGCCTTTCTAGCTAGGCATGATGATGACAATGATGCTCACATAAAAGATAAGAATTAAACATAACGGGAGCATCATGAAGCATATGACTAGCACATTTAAGCCTAACCCACTTCCTATGCATAGGGATTTATTGAGCAAACAACTTATGGGAACAATAATCAACTAGCATAGAAAGGTAAAACAAGCATAACTTCAAGATTTTAAGCACATAGAGAGGAAACTTGACGTTATTGCAATTCCTACAAGCATATGTTCCTCTCTTATAATAATTTTCAGTAGCATCATGGATGAATTCAACAATATAACCAGCACCTAAAGCATTCTTTTCATGATCTACAAGCATAGAATTTTCACTACTCTCCACATAAGCAAATTTCTTCTCATGAATAGTAGTGGGAGCAAACTCAACAAACACTACAAAAAAATACACTTCCGTGATGATACTTGTCTGACACAGTAGGTCGCGTTTTTTTTCATGCATGTACATCCATGACAAATTTATGACAGAATCAAGATAGTCATACATGTGCTGTCGTAGAAGTGTTCCATGACATTACCAAAATTATCATCACGGAAGTGTCCACTTCCATGACGATAAATCACGCATCACAGAAGTGCTTTCGTCAAGGGTGACCGACAAGTGGCATCCATCGTAACGGAACGCCGTTAAGCTATCGGGTCGGATTTTGGATCCGATAACCCGTTAATAGCCCCGACCAATGGGAAATTTCCACGTGTAAAATTCTGATTGGCCGAAGGGAACACCTGTCAGCTCGTCAGTGGGCCAGATGTCGCCCGTCCATTGGAGGAGACATGCCTATGGTACGTTGACACGTGGCTGGGCCCAACAGAGGCCCATATAGGTTAAAAAAGCCGGCCCAGTCAAAGGCCCATAGAACTTAATCAGGTACTAGTGGGCCAGCCCAATAACGGCCTACTTAATAAAGGCCCATTTACAGCCCGAAACCAGATCTGGCACGTTAATTGTTCGCCCAATATTTGGGCCCATTTACGGCCCGAAGCCAGATCTGGCCTGTTAATTGTTCGCCCAATATTTGGGCCCATTTGCGGCTCGAAGCCAGATCTGGCCCGTTAATTGTTTGCTGGATATTTGGGCCCAACAACAGCCCAGTGACTTTCGGCCTGTTAGAGGCCTGATGTAGACATGGGACCATTTCAGCCCAGTGTGACTTTCGGCCTGGGAATGGCCCGTGCTGCCCATGGGCCATATATGGTCCGACGAGACATCGGGCCCACTAACGGCCCGTGCTAAAGGTGGCAACAGTTAAGCTCAACGTGACTTTGGGCTTGTTAAAGGCATGTCGGGTAATTCGGCCCGTTGATGCCTGTACTAAGCTTTCGGCCTCTTGAAGGCACATGATATTAGTGGGCCAACTAAGGCCCGAGATATGTTTTGGCCTGGTAACGGCCCGTGAGCTAACTGGGCCCATAACGGCCCGGTCTACATTTCGGCCTGCTGAAGGCTCGTCGACGACTAGTGAAAATTGAGGCCCAACATGCATTTTGGCCTGCTAAAGGCTTGTGGTTTCATCTCGGCCGTAACAGGCCAGTACAATATTCAGCCTGTTAATGGCCCAACGCTACCTGGGCCGAACTAAGTGCTGGGTCGACAAAAGGCCCAACTAAAATATAGGCCGGTGTAAGTTTGGGCCTGGTGCAATGTGTGAAGGCCCCAATCATTCGGGCCCAAGAAAGACGCAGGCCGGCCCAATTGTGGCCCGCTAAAAACCTGGCCCGTTATCGAATGTTTCGGCCCGGTCGACTACATCTAATTTTTTTTCAGATAGCGAATGATGGCAGTAACTAGTGGGAATTAAGAACAAACATACTCTATACAATAAAGAAATTACGGCATAGTAACTAAGAATAAACCTACACTATACAATAAAGGATTTAAGGTATATTACATCCACTGGGCATCGAAGTTCGCCACCAGTGATCATAAAGCGCAACGAGGAAGCAGATTACAAAAACTAGGCACCATTGCATCGTAACAAAATAATACTAAACCGAGACCACTTCCAAGACAGTTCAAGAAAGGTTAGCCTTGCGGGGGAACTGCTGCGCAAGCTGCTGAGCAAGGCTGTGAGACCGGCCTAGCATGTCGGTCATAGCTTCCAGGTGTAGCTGTTTAGCGATGCGGTTCTCATTGGTGTTCTCCGCAATCTTTCTTAGAGATAGGACTTCAAGTCGAAGTTGAGTTGCAGAATGCCTTTCTGCTAGAACTTGGGACTGAAGAAGTCGAACTGATTCAGACAACGAATTCTATGAGCTTGTCTGACTGTTATTATCAAGTAACTTGAACACTGCATCAAGACAATACTTTGGGGTTATCTCACTATCTTCAAGATGTTTTGCCTTCTTTACTGCAATATATGTTGGGTTTGTCTAACAGCCTTCAGCATACTTGTGCATGCCATCAGGCATATCACCCTGAAACAAAGCAGAGAGATGACAGTTTTGCATGTGTATAAACAAAGATGATAACTGTTCTATCAATTCTATCCAATTTCAAATTAGAAAATAAAGAGTAAGTTCAAAATATCAATAGCATAATTTGGCATTGTTCATAATGCGGGGAGCTTCACCACACTACTGGATTACCATGTCAACATAAAAAGCATAGATGAAGGGCAAAGAAAATCATTGTATCTATTTTGGATAATGTGCATGGCATGTTGTTCATATCATCAGCCACATCAGTAAGATAAAACAGGAGATGACAAGGTGCAAGGTGGGCTACTTCACCACACACTGGATTATAGATCCACAAAACCAAGCATACATATAGGGAGTATTAAGTAATGTGGATGGTATGAATAAGAAATTTGGTTTTACAAGTAAAACTTAGAACTTACGGTTCTTACGAACATGCATTTTGGTAGAAACAGCAAACTAAACAATAGTAAACGATAGGGAGTATGAGCAAATTAAACATCAGTTGAGGATAAAGGCTTTAGAGACTTACATTAACAGTTAACACCGGCTTTATAATGCCCTTCTCCATGTCAAGGGAAGGATAACTCAAGAATTTCAGCATAGAATATTCTTCATAAGCATTGCCTGTACTCTACATTTTGTAGAGAGTAATTATAGATATGATAATATTGGAAGGGATAGAGGATAATGAAGATAAGATGCAGATTGATGCTACATAATCAACTACCAATCCCTGGAAGTACAAGCGTTATAGGACAAAATGTACTGACAAGAGCAATGGGCTACACTTTTGCACTGGCATTGTCTGTGTATTCTACTTGTTGGTAAGATTAAATATAGATCTGATCTTTTTTAGTGAATGGTGGGCGAGGGAGATAAGGTGCAGAATGCTACAAAATGAACCAATCCCTCTTCCCATAATACAAGAGTGTTTTGAACACTGTTGTACTGTACAAAATGTTCTTATATTATGGGACAGAGGGAGTAGCTGTTAATGTAAGTATAGTGATAGACCACGTTCAGTCCTTACAAGAGGACTGCAGAGCTAAACCTCTTCAAAAGCATTGGGTTGATTCTAAATTTGTGTAAGAGTCCATACGGATCTTATAATGTCCACCAAATGGGCGATTACGAGGCTAACATGTGCAGTGATGCTACATAATCAAACAGCTATGAAAGTAAGTATGGTCATACAGGGCAAGAGGTACTCGCGAGAGCAATGCAGTGTGCAGTATAGTTGCGAGATTCTGTGGTCCCTTGAGAACGAATGTTCTTCTGCTAACAGTTTTCATACAAGTGAGACATTAAGGCAAATGCAGAAATGTAGTTCAAATTATGATGTGATATCATAGACAGTACCTTACGCTGCAGCCGAGACCAATGTGTAACAAGATTATTCCAGTCGCCGTCGGATAAATGTAGCACCGGAGACTTTACAGAAATTTCGTTCAGAGGCTTGCCTCAGGTAGGAATGATACTTCATCAACGAGTGCTTGAAAAGCGCAACCAACTCTTGCTCGTCATCACAATCTAGTTTGCTCCTCGCCTATTTAAAAGAATGAAATCTTGTGTCTTCTGTCAGCAGAAACATATGCAGTAATGACCATGAATAACATTAGTACATTACTTACGTGTAAGTTGCGGAGGAAGACTGGAAATTGTTCTGTGTCTGCGGTATAATCTTTCCATGACGGAAAGATGCGCACAAAGTTCCTGACAACAACATAAGCTTCGTCTTCTAAACTGGGAAGAAATGGAACAGGGGTCCTATTTGCTGCAATTGGGGCTCTATCTGGTTCGAAAAGGGATTTGGCAACTGGATTTGGTGTACTCTTTGCTGGAATGGGGATTTTGCGTCGTACAGCTGGTGCTATGTCAACTGGCATAATCATACTGTTTGCTGCAGTTGGGGTCTGCTGAGTTGGGGCATCAGAAATGACCAGTGTAGTAGGGCTAGAGTCTGCTAGAGTTGGGGTATTTTGTGGGTCAGGTGATATTGCAACTACACCTAATGGGCTATTTGATTTATCAGGCGCCACTACCTTTTCCAAATACTTTCCTTGTGCTCCTCCACGATCAGCAATCTCCCTCTTCCTTTTGAACGTCTGATACACTAGAATAGCATTTGAATGGATAAATGTTGTATTATGACAGATGGGATATGTACTGAAAATGGATAGGCAAGGCGTATTCACATACACGATGTGTAAACTAAGCTAATGGCAGTTCAACAAAGTAGAAGCAATGCAAAGCATCAGTTGCAAGATATGTGCGAGCAATGTAACCTTGGAAAGTTAGAGCAAGTACCTTGATGGGTGAATAAGATAGGGCATCTTCCTCTGACTCCTCCACTAGGGAGCTACATTGACTTAGGTCTCCCTCTAGCTCAGAATCACTGTTAGGATCACATTCTGAGCATGAATCTGTAGGTGGAGAGCGTTTGCATTGCATTGCATCCAGACTTGATTTCAGTCCCTTAATGCCAAGTTTGACAGGCATGGGCATTGTTCTGCTTTATTCTTTTCATGCGCGCAAGCTCATAATCATTATGATGATGTTCAGAATCTGAGATTCATGAAAACATAAAAAGTAGTCAGATTATCTATGGAATGCATTGCGGATTCAATTCGGAGAGTGTCTCCCTATAAACCCCTGCATATGCAAAGTTCACCTCCCCAACCGTGCTGACCAGACCACACACAGAAATACAAACCCCTTATGTCTCTATAACAGGCAGGCACACATTTCAAAACTGAAGTAGGAACATTAGAATCATATGAAATTCGTATTTGAACAAATAAACTAAGCAATTATGAGTGGCGTAATGTTTAGCTTCAAGGGTGGAGTGTTGGTAGTGCGACACAAAGCAAGTAGGCAGATTGTATTCCATGTAAAAGATCGAAACCTATGTAAAAGCTGGAAATGACACTTTCTTTCTATAAAATGTAGTGTTCGTTACCCACACATGATGGAAGAGATCACATAGAGAAATACTATTCACTCAGGTCTACGGTTCCAGTATTTAGAAACAGGGTGGTCCACCCTAAAAGAATATTGATAACAAATATGACAAGGCAAGCATAGATGTAGTGAATCAATCATTTACTTATGAGCTTATTAGGACAAGTATGCAGAATTGTAACTGCAGTAAGAGACCGTCCAAAATCTGAATGAAGAAGTTTGTCTAGCACTTATTGTTTGCAACTAATCGACGTGAATAATTGGATATTATATCGAATGAGTAAGAAAGACAAGTAAAATTGTCAACAAACCTGGCTTGTAGTAGTAATCTGGGTTAATGTCACTACGACCAACAATCCAAAATGACTAGTTTCTGCTACGAGGGCCGGAATTTTGAAAACCCTGTGAACTTTAGAGGTACTAAAGATTACCGAAATACATCTGAACCATTAAGTGTAGGTAGCATTGAGCACACAACAAACCCTAATGATAGCCCTACCTAATGAGTAATGAATCAATTAGAAAATGAGTGATGAGGAGTGGCTGCTGAGTGTTGAGGACGTATCTCAGGATAAATCGGGTTGGCTTGGTGGGTGATGCACGCCTGAGCCCTGAACGGACTGGGAAGGTAGGCACGACGGTGCGCCCGGGCAGCGGTGACGCTGTTGGGCGAGCGGCTCCTGTCCTTCTGTTAGTCCGGCGTCTCCTCCTAGAGTCATGCCGTCCGAGGACGGCAAGTCGCTAGCGAGGCAGGCGGCTGGGGGCGAGTAGAGATCGAAAGCGCACAGCAGAACAGAGGGGAATCGGTGCCTGGGACGACCCAAAATCCCAGGGTGGGCCGGCCCACCGTGGGCACCCTGTAGAGATACACACCCGAGCGGCGAACATGCATTTTTGAAACTAATTTAGGAACATTTAGCTGACCTATTAAACAACTCTGTTTTAATAATATCAAATTCGTATTTGAACATCTAAGCTTGTTTAGCTTGATGTGTGGAGTAGTGTTATTATGACACGAAGCACGTATTCTGATCGTATAGTGATCATAAAAGGGGGAAACTCTAAGCATATTTTTTTAGCAAAAGAGGGTTTTCCCTCCGATTTCTATTAAAGAAACCACCACGGAACCAACATGATCAATTAAACCCTAAGCATGATCAATTAAACCGTATTATGGTTGTGCCATGGCAGATTTGAAGCTGCAAACCAGAGAAATGATATTTAGCATCCATTGTTTGCTTCGAACTAAGAACTAAATTCTAAGAGCTGAAAAGAAAGTAGAGTAACCAAGTTAAGATCTATTTTCTGGTTGAGATCAAAAAGTTGAGGAGATATGAAGTACCACCTCTCTTGCGGCGCCGTGTAGGCATCGGGGGTGCGATGGCTGTCGGTGGCGTTGAAGCAGATCTGCGACGGTAGACGGGTGCATCGGGGGATAAATCCCGTTGCAGTGGAAGAGAAGGCCGTGTGAGCGGCCCCGGCAAAGAGGACGACGACACCGACGAAGCAAGAGGACGCGATGCAAGGCTATTGGTCCGTCGCCGTGGATGAGAAACGTCCATCTCTAGCAGTGGACGATGCGGTCTTGGTAGGCGCTCCAGCATGGTGGAGGACGGTGGCGATGGATGTGGTGGAGGACGGCAGCGATGGATTGGGTGGCGGATGGAGGCTGGTGTGGGGATGGGGTGTTCTAGTGCGGACGGTGTACGAATGGGAAAATGGAGGGAGAGGTACGAGGAACCATGTTTTTGGGACGCGCCTGTCTGAAATATGGGAAAGTTACGAACTTAGCCCCCATTTAAAATTTGGACGTCTCGTCGGTTGGGGATAGGACGGTAATCTCGCATCTCGCTAATATTTGCCCAGAGCGATTTCGGGCGAGGAGAGGGTGGTTGGCGCCCACGGTGTATGAACGGGGCTGACAGGTAGGGCGGTTGTGTCACGTCTGAGTGAAGTTACAAACCTTCCCCTATTGAAAATATTTGCCTACATCAATTTCGGCCGAGTCGAGTTTGTTTTGCCGCCCACCGTGTATGAATGGGGAATGGAGGGAGAAACAGAGGTCTTTCGGACGAGCTTGAATCAAATGTGTTTTGCCGCCCATGTTTGACGCCCACCGTGTTGGAATAGGCTCAGAGGCGGTCGTGTCACGTCTAATTGAAGTTACTAACCTACCCCTATTTAGAGTAGTGGAAATTGGGCCGATGGATTGTCCGTGTAATGGGTAGACAGTAATTTCCATCTCCCAAACACTTGGCTTCGGGCAGCCGACGTGGGAGTGGACGTTTACCCTGGCAACTAAATTCGAATCCATTTTGTATTCCTATATGAATCTTTATAAATCGTTCTATGTGTTTTTATATATCTTCAAAAGGACGACAAAGATGTATTCCACTGTCATATATGAATATGGTTTACAAATGCCGATACTCATATTCAGAAACTAGTATCCAGTTTAAGGTGAATTCGAATATTTGGAACACTTCATGTCCAACTCAAGTGTCACACGCAGCATAATGTGTACTCCCATTTAGATATGTACACAAGCGATGTATCAAGATTCAAATATCGAGTCAATCAACCAAGAATGTACAGAACTAAAAGACATATAAACACTTATAGAGTATATGGATCAATAATATCAACTAACATACATAAGCCAGGCCGTTGTACTTTTTTTGGCTACAACAGCATCTTTTTTTTAGCCAGCATCTTGGCCCTTTCCGATGCGTGCCACTTATGGTCCATCTATACTACTACTATTGCTGAATGCACATTCAGCCCGACTGGCATATTTGTAGGTCTGGCACAGCAATCCAAATGAAATGTCTCCGAGTCTTATCAATTAATACAGACTTGTGCTCAAATAAAATTACAAACCAAAAAACAAAAAAAATATTACATGATCTCTAAAACAAATGGTTTGATTGATTACATGAACAGACAACACAAAGGTTATTCAACTATGGAAAGAACATTTCACCAATGATTTACCAAGTGGGAATTTAATTTCCTTTTTTCCTTCAGGACCTTAACAATCTGGTCAGTCTCAGCTTGCTTCGTTTTGAAATCCACCAAATATTTAATGGTTGTCTTGAGTACTACTTGTGATTGTGTTGTTTGCTTCCTCAACATGTCAACTTCATCTCTAAGTGCAGAAGCAGAATCTCTTTCTACCACTAGTTTATCCTCTAGAGCATCAGCAGTTGGCAATTCATAATGCACGATTGGGTCGGTGCCACTACTGTGGGATGATGCAACGTCCATGGGGACCTCGCTCTTTGATCTTGGGCTAATCTGTTTTGCCATTAAAGTTCCGATTGGATTCAGAAAAGTTGAAGTTAGCAAAACATCTCAACTAGGAGTTATAACAGCAAACCAATTAAACAAACAAGGAATTAAAGAATTTCAATTGGATGCTGAAAAGTACTCCCTCCGTCCCATAATGTAAGACATTTTTTAACACTATGCTAGTGTCAAAAAACGTCCTATATTATGGGACGGAAGAAGTAGTTATTAACATCATTGTAACCCGCTGTTGCAGCAGCAAAGCAGTTAAACAAACAAGTAGATATTTAAGTTAAGGCAAACAGGTAATTCTTAACAGTAAGTATCAAACACATAGATAGGCGCAGTCTACAATATGATTAACAGGCTGTGCCATTATGTAATCAGTAGCAAACTAAATTAAGCCAAGCAACATAATTGAACAATTTTGCAATAAGTGGCTAACTAAAATTCTGAGAAGCAGGTGACTGAACTTACGCTAGTTCTTTGTACAGGCACACTGCAACTTCTTTTTTGCTTACAAGGTTGTACAAAGGAGTCCATGGCATCAATTGCTTGGATACGCAGTCCCAATACTTCTTTCTTCCCACACTGCATGGGTAAGTCGAATGGTTAATCTGGTAAGATGGTGCGTCCTTGATATGTTATATGAGGACGTGTAGTCAGACTAGTTGTAGCCAAACACATCACACTGGCTTTTACTGTATATTTCATGCGATTACTTTTGGCATATCGAGATCTAAGCAATCTGCAATAGGATGAAAAGACTGGCATCCTTCACATTATTGGCAAACTCAGTTCATAGAAACAAGCAATTCAACCATTTTGTGGGTAAATCAAAAGCGCCACTAGAATATTTTTCACTATCCAATCATACATGCAAAAAGGGGCGACGCCACCATAGGGGCTGGTACGGGCGGCCGCCTTAGGTGGCTGGAAAGTGTGCACCTAGTTTGAGTCGTCTAGGTTGGCCCATGCTAGTTTTGTTCGTCCCAACGCACGAGCAGGCAATGTAAAAAATGAAGAAAAATGTTTCAATTTGGATGGGCCAATAACATAAGTGCAAGGCAGGCCCTATAGCAGGCTCGCGGCCCAAACGAGCGCCTCCCATATCAATCGACAGCAGGAAAAATCCCAATTCATTCGCTCCAGCCTCCAGTCTGGTTTGCTCCTAACCTAGCCGCCGCTGGATAGACCGACACAACACTTCCTCGCGCCCTCGTTGGAGGGCAGTCGTCGGGCTTCAAGCGAACAGAAGGACAAGAAGATGAAGATCCAACCCTGGGTGTAGCCTGTGTGGGAGGCAGCGGCGGCAGCACGGGCATGGCATCGAGCTTGCGCAAACGGATAGCCGTAGCTTGCAAGAGTAGCATGCGCAAAGAGCAGGTACATCACATCCCTGATTATATCTAATTCAACTCTTCAATTTCTGGCCAATAGTTAAACCTGACGGTGTTGTAAAACTGCTTGTATGTAGGGAATCTATGAGAAAATGAAACCAATTTCTACTTATTTTATAACTCCCCCAATCAATACTGAACTGACTGAATCAGATGTATCTAATCAAGTTTCCGGTGCAAACATACAAGCTCATGTTGTTCTTGAGCCTGAAGTGTCTAATGAACAGACTCTAATGAAGGATTTGATGCAAACATTTTACATGCTCCTGGTGATGAACATATAGTGTCTAATGAGGGATCTAATGCAAGCATTTTGCAGGATCATTGAAGGATTTAGTGTCTAATGATGATGTACTATGTTGAGAGAGACAAAGATTTATAGGCATTGATGACAAGCAAATTATAGTGCATTTTCATAGCTTGAGGAAACGTCGAGGCCATTTACCAGAAAGTCCCCGTATCATGACAACATAGCATAAATACTTTTCTAATCTGATGTTTGAAACTATTGGCATACTTGTGCAGGATAGATATATTGATATGCAGTTTGCGCACTGGTTATACATGCAATTATACTTCGATATTTTCAGCCAGAGAACGAATAATTCGGGCAGGTACAGACCATGTTTGTAGTCCTTGTACACCATGTTGCATTTTGTGTTTTTTGGTGCTTGCATCATTTAGTGTTTATAATCTGAACTACTTTGGATCATTAGCTGGTTTTCAAAGTGCATGTAGCTTCACATTTCTCAAGTTATGTTGATTTCCTGAGTGCAAGTGCCTTCGTATTTTTTAAGTTAAATATTCGCCCCTAGTAACTTGAATTCGTGGATCAGCCACTACACACAAATCATACACGAATGCCAGTATGAATTAAATGAAATGCAGGAACTTACGCTAGCTCGTTGTACAGGCTCGCTGCAGCTCTGCTTGCGCTTGGGATGTTCCATGTACAAGTCCATGTTACCACTTGCTTGGATGTGCAGGCCTTGTGCTCCTTGCATCCCCCTCTGCATTTTTGACATGGCGAATGGTTGATCAAATAAGAGGAATCGACCTTGATGTTGACAGATACTTACAAGGTTATACAGGTGTGCAGGATGTGTACCAGATCCCGTAGCCCCGTCATGCTTCCCTAAAAAATGGATTTGCTTGTTTTAGATGATATCTACAGAAGAAATAAGAGTTAAAGTCAGAGTTGCACAGGCGTGTAAGCTAAGAGAGCAGTGAAAGGATATCCAAACATCGTCGGAACAGTGCACAAGGGAGTGATGTGTGGATACCTAGTTTGGGCCGGCGTTTGGGCATGCTCGCCTAGCTAGAGTGCGGGTCACTTCAGAGCCGTTGAGGGTGATGCACTGGCGTTGGCTGGCCGCGCACGGATGCAGATCTTGAGTGGCAGCGGAGCGCTATGATGCGGTGGACGAGACCGTTGGTGAAGCCCCAACGACCTCGGGGGGCGGAGGTGCGACGATGTGCTCGGTGAAGTAGCCCCGGTGAGCTGGGAGACGGTGTCGGTGAAGCGCACCTGATGCGGTGGAACTCGGTGTCTGTGAGGTGCGTCGGTTGCGGCGGCCGACGTTGTCGATGGACCTCCCGGTGCAGCAGACGGGGGCATAGATGAGGTAGCTCCGGTGCGGTGGTGAAGCGCGACCATCATCTTCGTCGTCGTCGTCCGGCACAGAGGTGGGGAACGGTGGGGAAAGAGACGAGACGAGGGGCGATTCGAGGGATGGCGGCGAATTAGGGATTTGAGCAATCTGGGCGCGGAAGGGGACGATGGAGAAGAGAGATTTTGCAGGGCTAGAATTGGGGCCGCCAGATATTTCAACCCGAAACATGGAAGCGCCAACTTATATTATCGTCGTCCTTTTTTTTGGGGGGAGGGGGTGGGTGGCTGGGTGCTACACGTCCGTCCTACACACGCGACCACCCCGACAGGACTACGCTTCGGTGCCTTAAGGCACCTGCCTTTGTGTCCATGACATGTGGGCCCAACAGGTGGCTGGCCCACATGTTAGTCACCCAAGGGTTGTTTCCTTTAAGGCACCAAAGCAGCGTCCACCCCGACACGACCCTGGTCTGCCTGGTGCGCCTACATTTGAGAATGCAAACGAATCTTCTTTCATTTGCAAACGAATCTGTATGTATGTCAGGACCCCGACTCAATGCCACATCGATCTAGCATGTAACACCTCATATCACTTTGCGGCCTCACGCACGGTATTCCCACGGGTGTCGCCTTACCTTTACCCGGGACCGTTTGCGCCTTTTGGCACACGTATATGACAGTGTCGCTAGCATCTATATGATAAAGAGCCCGGGCTGACATGGCTAGTTGTAAACCCAAAGTGGCACGAACTTACAGGGACAGGCATCCATGACCCAGCATCGAACGTGTCGGTCATCAGCGAGTGAATCCAGACTGTAGCGCTGGGCTAGCAGGACTCCGGTGAACCGGGCTGTAGCGGGCTAACAGGACTCCAGTATTCATCGCGTGACATTTCCCCGAAGGGACAGACACAGGAACGAAGAAGGACACATGCCGGCCAGCCTAAGTGTTCCGGAGCAGTAGCAAGCTACCATGGCTCGGTGGAAACACTAGGAGACATTTCCCAGTAAGAGAGGCTACTAAAGATAAACAACTAGATGGTCAGATCCCACACATACCAAGCATTTCAATAACATACACACAATATGCTCGATATGTGCAAATACAACATGGCATCACAACATGACTCTACGACTCAAGTATTTATTCAATAGGTTCCGAGGAGCGAGATATTACAAACATGGGTCTCATGACCCAACAATCAGAGCATACAAGTCAAAGCACAAACAGAAGCTATCATGTCTGGGTACAGACATCTATAACTGAAAAAGGCTGAGAAGCCTGACTATCTACCAATCCTGCCGAGGCACAAGATCGTAGCTAAGGTAACAAGCTAAACGTCGAAGTCCAAGCGGAACTACTAGTGAGACTGAAGTCTCTCTGCAAAAACATAAAATAGGCAAACGTGAGTACAAATGTACCCAGCAAGACTTACATCAGAACTAACTACATATGCATCATTATCAACAAAGGGGATGGTGGGGTTTAACTGCAGCAAGCCAGCTTTGACTCGGTGGCTATCCTGAACTACGACTGCAATGTAACTCTTTTGAGGTGGCGCACACGAGTCCACATATTCACCATATCAATACACCACTATGGATCCGCTCCCGTCTCCCTACGAGAACGCCATCCATAGCACTCACGCTTATCTTGCGTATTTTAGAGTATCCACTTTCACTTGTCTATGAACTGATATAAGCAACCCAGAAGTCCTTTTCCGCGAACACGGCTATTCGAATAGATGATGTTAACCCTGCAGGGGTGTACTTCTTCATACATGTTTCCACCACTTAGCGTCTGCACACGACATGTGCTCGGCAGACTTCAAGCGAAAGCCGACGTGGGTGTAGACCACGACCTACCTAAACACTCAAGTCTCTAGTCCAGGTTTATCGCCTATTCGGGTTCCATCCATGAGGAGATCCGGCCAGAGTTTCGCTCACAGCCCCAAACGATGTGAACAGGGTTCCGTGACACCAAACGGGCGCCCGGTTTACCCGGCCACGTGCCTACCGCATCACAGCCCACCCCTACGGTCAGCGCTGTCCACGGCCTCCAGCATACTACAAACACCAGAAACTACTTGCAACTCCTGGACAGAGGACAAGGGTGAATAAGAAGTCGAGCGGGGTCATATTTCAGGGCCCAATGTATGGTAGTAGCTGAATCATGGATCACAAACACAGAACTCAGTTCCTGAGGACGGCTGCAATGAGACAACCCACCATATACTCCTACATGGCCTCTCACTGCTACCTTTACCAAATCATGTTCACACACTTAGCTCACACACAGTAGAACATGTTCACACACCTCTGATTCATCCCTGATGAATCAGACCTGACTCAACTCTAAGCAGTAGCAGGCATGACAAACAAGCAAGAATGAGTAGGCACAACAGGGCTCAAACAACTCCTACTCATGCTAGTGGGTTTCATCTATTTACTGTGGCAATGACAGGTCATGCAGAGGATAAAGGGGTTCAACTACCGCAGCATGTAATAGTTGAATCGGTGTTGTCCTAATGCAGTAAAAGAGAGCAGGAGCGAGAGAGTGGGATTGTATCGGAATGAACAAGGGGGTTTTGCTTGCCTGGCACTTCTGAAGATAACATTGAGTCTTCATCAGTGTCAATGATCACATCATCGGTATCGCGTCTATCGAGAGGGAACAAATACCGGCAACACAGAAAGGAACACAATCAATGCAATGCACAATATGATGCATGCTCATGACATGGCAATATGAATGTGTTTTGGGCTAATGCAACTAGCAACAGATTAAATGAAGTTGGTTTGAATACAAGATTCAAATTCAAACTCCATATGTGATTATTCAAATGCCATTTAAATGACTTGTGCTAAACAGCAGCTATAAGTTGTTCTAACATGCATGAAAATGGTACAGATGGATTCCTTGAATTTTTTTGATAATTTTTCATATATAAATTATTTAATTTGGAGTTACGGTTAATTTTCTATGATTTATTGAAGTTTATACAATTTTCTGGAATTTTCTGAAATAAAATAAATCCAGAAAACACTTATTGCGTCAGCCTGATGTCATGATGAGGTCAGCAGGTCAACGTGGCACAGTCCGGTCAACCCCTGACCGGTGGGTCCCGAGTGTCAGTGTCTAATTAAACTAACCTAGCTTAGTTAAACTAACCTAACCTAATTAGCCGGGCGGGGCCCGCAGGTCAGTGAGAGAGAGGGGGTCAAACCCGGGTCAAACTCGCCGGAGTTGACCCGAGGCTCGTCGCCGGCGAGGCCAAGGACGGCGGAGAGCGTCGGGATTCGCCCTCCGATGACCAAAAGAGCGGCGGAGGGGCTCTACGGGATGCCCAGGCTCGCGTGCATCTAACAGGGCCATCGGAAGAAGCTAGGGTGGCCGGAGGCGACGGCAATCATGACGACGGCGGCGGCCGGAGTTCGGGTGGTGGCGGGTTTGGCGCTACGAGCGGTGGTTTGGCGCGCTGAGGGCACTGGGGAGAAGCTCTTGCTCCTACGCATCCAAAGGGACGGACGGGAGGCCGCGAGGTGGCCGGAGTTGAGCACGGCGTCGACCTCGGCGGCGGCCGGAGCTCGGGCGAGCTCGGGGTCGGGGTTAGGGAGCACGGCAGGAGGAGCTGGGGCGTGCTACGGACTCATGAGATTGCGGTGAACACGTCAGTGGGCTCGGATACGAGCTGGGGTGGCTGTGGCCACGGCCACGCCATGGCCGGCAGCGAGAAACTCTCGGCCGCGGTGGAGGAAGAGGCTAGGGGATGAGTGCGAGCTTGAGGGAAGGGGAAAGAGGAAGAGGGGCTCACAGGGGTTGCATCGGTGGCCTCGGGGAGCTCGGGGACGGTCCGAAGCCGGCGAATTTGACGAAGATGGCCGGCGGGTCCGAGGTAGAAGACGACGGCGATGGCGGCGATGCAGGGCTTCCGGAGGGCTGTGGATCGGTGGGGAGGAAGAGGGGGTCGAAGCGGAGCTCCTGGGTGCATCGGCGAGGCTAGGGGTGGCCGGTGGCCATGGGTACGGCGACGATGACGGCGAGCTCCGCTCGGTCGCGGGAGGGGAAACAGAGGAGCGAGGGGGAGGGAGGTCCAGAGAGCGAGGGAGAAGTGAGAGGGGGTCGGGAACATCTCCGTGGCGTCGCGAGGAAGTCGGGGAGGCTGCCACGGCGAAGCAGGAGGTGGCCGGCGTCGGCGCGCGTGCGTCCAGCACGCAGCTGCTTCGGGGCGAGGGGGAGGAAGATGACTGGCAGCTGGGCTGCACAGTAACGGGCCGCGCAGAAGCTGGGCCGGCTACAGGTAACTGGCCCAGGTACGGGTCTTTCTCTCTGTTTTATTTAATTCTGTTCTGTTTTTCTTTTATTTAATTCTTTTGCCACTGTTTTGAATTAAAAATAATAATTCAAACAATGCCAAAGCTCCTCTGAGTATTTTATATTGCCAGATGGACTCTTCCAAAAGCTTATAAAATATTTCAGGGGTATTTGAATTTATATTCCAATTATATGAATATAATTCAAATTCAAATAGCTAATGAATTAAATCCAAAGTCCCAAAAATAATTCCTTAAAAATGTTCAATATTTTGGTTGGGACCAGAACCCTTACCAAAAATTATCAAACATTTAAGAAGAGCATTTTGGAACAATGAATGAGATTTTAGGGTTTTTGCCCTTCTTTTATTTAAGTTTTTGAGGCTTCCAAAATTCCCTCAGTTCAAATTTTCAGAATTTAAACATGATGCACACATGAAGCTAGCCTAGAGCACTACCAGCAGCTAGGGATGTGACAACTCACCCCCACTAAACAAGAATCTCGTCTCGAGATTCAAGCGTAGGGTAAGATGAAGGGGAAACGCAAACTAGTACAATCTTCACGATCCAGGTTGCACTTCAAATGAACGTTGATTTGAACACCATCTTTGTCTTGTCGTCTTGCTCTGAGAAATCCTGTCAACATGACATGGAGGGAAGAAGGAGACTCTAGAAGGGTCGATCTTCTCGAAGATCGAACAACTCACGGAATGAGACATAGGACCATCTCTCGGGTTGAGACACGAGTTACACATCAAGAGGGGTGGAAAGAGATGGATGACGAAGGTTCACTAGGTGGACAACAATTCCACACTTAAGAAGGTGGTAAACGGTTGTCAACATAGCGAGGAGTTGAATTGCCATGATACCACGACGAAAACATCCTGGAGGGGGGTGATTCGTAGATTATTATCTTAAGTGGCAAAAAGAATTACTTTTGATATAGAGATCATTGAGACTCTCTATATCAGTCTAAGGCAAATCACAGCAATCGATTGGCGGGGGTCGGTAGAATGGCATACTCGGGCCAGAATGGATGATGTGGATTACCTTGTTGAAGACAACATAATGGATGAATTTGCTTATCACCGGAAATGGAAGAGACCCATGGTAGAATGGCACATTGGCGGTGCAAGCTGGGAACAAAATGCAAATGATGGGAATGATTCTGGTAACTGGGGAAGAACCCAACAATAAAGAGTGAATTCACTGGTTGAAAAGGTCATAGCATTGCCGAGGAAACTGAGAGGAATCCTAGTTAGAGCCGATGGTAACACGTAGCGCTTGTACGTGCTTTCAAGAACTTGAGCATTTCCACAATCATCAAGGTTTTACCAACATCCGTGTCAAGGGTCCGGTAACACAACTTACTACCATGATGAATGGTGATGGGGGATGCAGATGCAAAGGAAGATAACACCTCTAAGATTTCATCTTAGCGAGGCCAAGGAACAAAATCTGGATGATCGACCGAGAGACATTTAGCACTCCGCTTCTAATGTTCTCCTTGATGTGCTAGCGTAACCCATTCATAGATATGGTTTGATATCTAGAACATCAAGTAAAAAGGTCGGACTTCGGAACACAGAAATCCATAGGGGCAACTAGGGGGTAAATCCTACGAAATCCCTATGGGGATGTGGCCAACTTCTTCAATCAAGATACTACAATAATAGATCTTCCGGCTGGGTGTGTTGGCCACGACATCCACTTTACCGGTTATAGAGGGACCAATATTATAGTTCTTGGGAAATGCTCCAACCATCATATCTGCCTGAGATTCAGATCTGGTTGGTGTCAGGATATTCCAGACTCATCGAGTCTAGGAAGAAAAACGAAAGTTTGCAACACAAATCGACGAGATGACGTTGTGAGATTCTCGGGGAATGAACTACGATAGTAAGCTCCAAAACATGAGCTAGTTCTGCTACAAACATGTGAACACGTTGTCCCAGACAAGCATGACCACGTGGTAGTCTTATAATAAAACACTACCGAGTTCAGGTGGGGAACCATCAACGAGGATATCAAAATCCTTGCATAAGGCATGCTCTTAAGAAGGAACTTCTTCTCCTTGAACAAATCAATCAGTGGCTTGGTGTGCTCGGAACACATATGGAATGAAGGTTGCAAGTCTCCAGACCACAGAATACTTCGCACGTATGCATGACTGACTTGGGATGATTCCAGAGGAAGCAAAACTAACTTTCTCAAATCCACGGCGGCAACTTTCACCAAATGCGCGTGTATAAGAGGAAGTCACTCCTTTCATCAAACAAATACTTCATGAGCTAGCATGAAGATAATGCTTTCAAAAGTTTCCAACACTAGCTTAATGTTCAACAAAATCATGGAGGAGATAAGGATGTTGTCAATGGGCTCAACAACAATTCATCTAGGTTTTCTTTTAAAAGGAATTCCATAGTTAAGTGAACACGGTGATAGCATTGGTCAGACCAAAGATGTAATGGTGTATGCTCGAGGGATCAACCACGAACAAGACAACATTACGAGCATCGTTGGTACTGATTGATTTGATGATAGCCCACACTCAAATCAAAGAATTGATAAGACAATAGGTCCAGCAACTGATCACAGGGACCAATCAATGAAGATATCATCTTTCTTCAACACACACTACACAAGAATATCCCTTTGGAACAAACTAAGTTAGGCAAGCTTTTATCTTCCAATTCTCCAAGTTGTTGTCTAGCTTAACCAACTAGCTTAGGGATATCCAACACAGATTCTTGGAGAAAGGGTGGTTCACAAGAAACCAACTTGATCACGAGCTCAACATAACAGTCAGGGGACAACCTGGTAATACTTCCGAGAAGATATTCGGAAAATCACGAACCACCGGTATGTTACTAAGCTTGAGAACAATCTTGCTTTTGAGGGCAAGACGACATGATCAAATGAGTGAGGACTTGAAATAATTCCTAACTCATTGGTCGAGGAGTGCACCAGAAAGATGGACAAGGTAGCACGATCAATCTTAGAATGATGATTCACTAGCCAACATGCTAAGAATGAAATTATTATCCTTTAACTACCAAGCAACAAGGTTGCTAGGAGTATTTATTTCACACGCCATGATTCATTTGTCGGCATTCCGGTTACAATAACACAGGAACCGAGGAATGAACAATGATGGCAAGAAGTATCACTGCACCAAGAGTTCATAGGATGGTGTGCAATTCCTATAACAATCTCGATATAAAATATGTAATACTCCAAGGTAGAGCAGAACAAAAGCTGGATTAGCAATTTGATCTGCGGAGCACAACTTCTTTGACCCAATCCTGGATAGGGAAGAGGTACTGGAGTTTGTTTCTCCTAGTCATTCCGCGATAGAATGGCCTGACGGACCACAAGAGTAATAGGTATCGATGAACGATTGCACGCATACTCTTGACTATCAGTTGATAGGCAAGGGTCGGAAACAACTAAGATGGGACAACTCAAAAGAACATATGATTTTCTGAGTTGTGGATGCATGGATTAGCATGTCGAACGAAGTTCAACATATTTCTTCCGGATAACCCATGCAGAAAGGTAGAACTGGCAGAGCCACAATATATAATGAAGAACTCATCAAGAATAATCCTGTTGTGATATTTCAGTTCAACGAGGAACTTCTGCCATAAGTAGTTCATGGTATTTGGAAGAAGAAGATACCACGGACTTCAAGGACTATCGCAAAGGTTACTAATATCCTAAAGGCACTAGCAATTACTATCAACATGAAGTAGGTAGAGTGAATCTCGGGTTCAAGAACCCAGGAACAGAATACCTATTACTAAGTAGCATCACGGGATGCTTTCGAGAATGATGGCCAGAATCATCACACTGGGAACACAAATCATGGCTAAATTACTAGGTGATCCCCTAAGACACCTAGGGTCATAATACCAGCTCCAACATATATGTCAAGGCAATAAAGTACCTCAACTCACCGATTAGCGTGGTTAATCTGGCCCAAAGGAACATCGGAACGGGAGGAAGGGATTTTGCAAATGCTTCAGACTATTTAGAAACCTGGGATGACTCGGACAGCATAACGGCTGTAAATGCTCAGAAAAAATTTGAGACATTCACAAAAATGGTGGCATAACCACTCAGAAGCACAATATCACGGTTTCGAGATCAACAATTAACATACGGAAGCAGTAAAAACTGAACAGAGGCTTAAGTCCAAAAATCTTATAAGTCTACGGATTAGTAACACGTGATCCTGATAGAAAGAAGAGATAGCCTAGTTCTTAATCCCCGCAGGAAGGATAAGATGACTCAGATCAGAAGGGCATGAGGTATAAGGAGTAAAAAGAGCCTTACGTTCCATCCCACAATCAATTCCCTTATATAACTAAAGAATTTCTAGACTCAACTTCGACCAGTTTGGCTTGGTAACCTACAGGCAGTCAAGCTCTGATACCAACGCTGTCAGGACCCCGACTCAATGCCACATCGATCTAGCATGTAACACCTCATATCACTTTGCGGCCTCACGCACGGTATTCCCACGGGTGTCGCCTTACCTTTACCCGGGACCGTTTGCGCCTTTTGGCACACGTATATGACAGTGTCGCTAGCATCTATATGATAAAGAGCCCGGGCTGACATGGCTAGTTGTAAACCCAAAGTGGCACAAACTTACAGGGACAGGCATCCATGACCCAGCATCGAACGTGTCGGTCATCAGCGAGTGAATCCAGGCTGTAGCGCTGGGCTAGCAGGACTCCGGTGAACCGGGCTGTAGCGGGCTAACAGGACTCCAGTATTCATCGCGTGACATTTCCCCGAAGGGACAGACACAGGAACGAAGAAGGACACATGCCGGCCAGCCTAAGTGTTCCGGAGCAGTAGCAAGCTACCATGGCTCGGTGGAAACACTAGGAGACATTTCCCGGTAAGAGAGGCTACTAAAGATAAACAACTAGATGGTCAGATCCCACACATACCGAGCATTTCAATAACATACACACAATATGCTCGATATGTGCAAATACAACATGGCATCACAACATGACTCTACGACTCAAGTATTTATTCAATAGGCTCCGAGGAGCGAGATATTACAAACATGGGTCTCATAACCCAACAATCAGAGCATACAAGTCAAAGCACAAACGGAAGCTATCATGTCTGGGTACAGACATCTATAACTGAAAAAGGCTGAGAAGCCTGACTATCTACCAATCCTGCCGAGGCACAAGATCGTAGCTGAGGTAACAAGCTAAACGTCGAAGTCCAAGCGGAACTACTAGTGAGACTGAAGTCTCTCTGCAAAAACATAAAATAGGCAAACGTGAGTACAAATGTACCCAGCAAGACTTACATCAGAACTAACTACATATGCATCATTATCAACAAAGGGGATGGTGGGGTTTAACTGCAGCAAGCCAGCTTTGACTCGGTGGCTATCCTGAACTACGACTGCAATGTAACTCTTTTGAGGTGGCGCACACGAGTCCACATATTCACCATATCAATACACCACTATGGATCCGCTCCCGTCTCCCTACGAGAACGCCATCCATAGCACTCACGCTTATCTTGCGTATTTTAGAGTATCCACTTTCACTTGTCTATGAACTGATATAAGCAACCCAGAAGTCCTTTTCCGCGAACACGGCTATTCGAATAGATGATGTTAACCCTGCAGGGGTGTACTTCTTCATACATGTTTCCACCACTTAGCGTCTGCACACGACATGTGCTCGGCAGACTTCAAGCGAAAGCCGACGTGGGTGTAGACCACGACCTACCTAAACACTCAAGTCTCTAGTCCAGGTTTATCGCCTATTCGGGTTCCATCCATGAGGAGATCCGGCCGGAGTTTCGCTCACAGCCCCAAACGATGTGAACAGGGTTCCGTGACACCAAACGGGTGCCCGGTTTACCCGGCCACGTGCCTACCGCATCACAGCCCACCCCTACGGTCAGCGCTGTCCACGGCCTCCAGCATACTACAAACACCAGAAACTACTTGCAACTCCTGGACAGAGGACAAGGGTGAATAAGAAGTCGAGCGGGGTCATATTTCAGGGCCCAATGTATGGTAGTAGCTGAATCATGGATCACAAACACAGAACTCAGTTCCTGAGGACGGCTGCAATGAGACAACCCACCATGTACTCCTACATGGCCTCTCACTGCTACCTTTACCAAATCGTGTTCACACACTTAGCTCACACACAGTAGAACATGTTCACACACCTCTGATTCATCCCCGATGAGTCAGACCTGACTCAACTCTAAGCAGTAGCAGGCATGACAAACAAGCAAGAATGAGTAGGCACAACAGGGCTCAAACAACTCCTACTCATGCTAGTGGGTTTCATCTATTTACTGTGGCAATGACAGGTCATGCAGAGGATAAAGGGGTTCAACTACCGCAGCATGTAATAGTTGAATCGGTGTTGTCCTAATGTAGTAAAAGAGAGCAGGAGCGAGAGAGTGGGATTGTATCGGAATGAACAAGGGGGTTTTGCTTGCCTGGCACTTCTGAAGATAACATTGAGTCTTCATCAGTGTCAACGATCACATCATCGGTATCGCGTCTATCGAGAGGGAACAAATACCGGCAACACAGAAAGGAACACAATCAATGCAATGCACAATATGATGCATGCTCATGACATGGCAATATGAATGTGTTTTGGGCTAATGCAACTAGCAACAGATTAAATGAAGTTGGTTTGAATACAAGATTCAAATTCAAACTCCATATGTGATTATTCAAATGCCATTTAAATGACTTGTGCTAAACAGCAGCTATAAGTTGTTCTAACATGCATGAAAATGGTACAGATGGATTCCTTGAATTTTTCTGATAATTTTTCATATATAAATTATTTAATTTGGAGTTACGGTTAATTTTCTATGATTTATTGAAGTTTATACAATTTTCTGGAATTTTCTGAAATAAAATAAATCCAGAAAACACTTATTGCGTCAGCCTGATGTCATGATGACATCAGCAGGTCAACGTGGCACAGTCCGGTCAACCCCTGACCGGTGGGTCCCGAGTGTCAGTGTCTAACTAAACTAACCTAGCTTAGTTAAACTAACCTAACCTAATTAGCCGGGCGGGGCCCGCAGGTCAGTGAGAGAGAGGGGGTCAAACCCGGGTCAAACTCGCCGGAGTTGACCCGAGGCTCGTCGCCGGCGAGGCCAGGGACGGCGGAGAGCGTCGGGATTCGCCCTCCGATGACCAAAAGAGCGGCGGAGGGGCTCTACGGGATGCCCAGGCTCGCGCGCATCTAACAGGGCCATCGGAAGAAGCTAGGGTGGCCGGAGGCGACGGCAATCATGACGACGGTGGCGGCCGGAGTTTGGGTGGTGGCGGGTTTGGCGCTACGAGCGGTGGTTTGGCGCGCTGAGGGCACTGGGGAGAAGCTCTTGCTCCTACGCATCCAAAGGGACGGACGGGAGGCCGCGAGGTGGCCGGAGTTGAGCACGGCGTCGACCTCGGCGGCGGCCGGAGCTCGGGCGAGCTCGGGGTCGGGGTTAGGGAGCACGGCAGGAGGAGCTCGGGCGTGCTACGGACTCATGAGATTGCGGTGAACACGTCAGTGGGCTCGGATACGAGCTGGGGTGGCTGTGGCCACGGCCACGCCATGGCCGGCGGCGAGAAACTCTCGGCCGCGGTGGAGGAAGAGGCTAGGGGATGAGTGCGAGCTTGAGGGAAGGGGAAAGAGGAAGAGGGGCTCACAGGGGTTGCATCGGTGGCCTCGGGGAGCTCGGGGACGGTCCGAAGCCGGCGAATTTGACGAAGATGGCCGGCGGGTCCGAGGTAGAAGACGACGGCGATGGCGGCGATGCAGGGCTTCCGGAGGGCTGTGGATCGGTGGGGAGGAAGAGGGGGTCGAAGCGGAGCTCCTGGGTGCATCGGCGAGGCTAGGGGTGGCCGGTGGCCATGGGTACGGCGACGATGACGGCGAGCTCCGCTCGGTCGCGGGAGGGGAAACAGAGGAGCGAGGGGGAGGGAGGTCCAGAGAGCGAGGGAGAAGTGAGAGGGGGTCGGGAACGTCTCCATGGCGTCGCGAGGAAGTCGGGGAGGCTGCCACGGCGAAGCAGGAGGTGGCCGGCGTCGGCGCGCGTGCGTCCAGCACGCAGCTGCTTTGGGGCGAGGGGGAGGAAGATGACTGGCAGCTGGGCTGCACAGTAACGGGCCGCGTAGAAGCTGGGCCGGCTACAGGTAAGTGGCCCAGGTACGGGTCTTTCTCTCTGTTTTATTTAATTCTGTTCTGTTTTTCTTTTATTTAATTCTTTTGCCACTGTTTTGAATTAAAAATAATAATTCAAACAATGCCAAAGCTCCTCTGAGTATTTTATATTGCCAGATGGACTCTTCCAAAAGCTTATAAAATATTTCAGGGGTATTTGAATTTATATTCCAATTATATGAATATAATTCAAATTCAAATAGCTAATGAATTAAATCCAAAGTCCCAAAAATAATTCCTTAAAAATGTTCAATATTTTGGTTGGGACCAGAACCCTTACCAAAAATTATCAAACATTTAAGAAGAGCATTTTGGAACAATGAATGAGATTTTAGGGTTTTTGCCCTTCTTTTATTTAAGTTTTTGAGGCTTCCAAAATTCCCTCAGTTCAAATTTTCAGAATTTAAACATGATGCACACATGAGGCTAGCCTAGAGCACTACCAGCAGCTAGGGATGTGACAATGTATTACCATGCCCGTGTTTTCCTTGCAATAATTAGTCATTCGAAACGAGATACTCCATCCGTTCACTTTTGTAAGTTGTTTCAGACAACTTAAAATGAACTGTTTTGCACATTGTCTGAAATGTCTTCAAGGTCTTATAAAAGTGAACAGAGGAAGTACTATAAATTAATTAATGAGGAGTTATTTGAAAAAAAATCAAAACGGGTACCCATGCTAACGTGGATTAGAGTGTGTCATATAATTAGTTATTTGAATTAGAGTGTGTGTCACGTAGTTAGTTATTTGAATTAGAGTGTGTGTCACGTAGTGATCTCCAATTCTTACGTGGATTTCGCATTTCACTGTATCCACGCTACTTTTTTAATACAAATTCATATGTATATGATGAACACCATGGTAGTGAGAAAACTTTTGGATGGATTCAAACATATGACATACAAAATAGCACAACAAATTGAGCCAATGTCAACTTTTCGAAACTTAGTATGGCACGAATTCGAAATAATTACCCGTATGCCTGGTCCTCGGTTCAAATCTTACAATGTACACCGAATTGAAACATCGATATTAAGTCTCGTACTATGTACATTCAAATGTTGTTTTTAGTCCCCCCCCCCCCGTGCGCACAAACACTACATACTTCCTGTATTGGTCAATCTTCCTCTCCTAACCACCTTAGCAAGCTATCGGTTTCCAACACACGTTCGTTCT